>NC_022018.1:25298180-25305119 GCF_000317375.1 Microtus ochrogaster
TAAGTAAATAAATATAATAAAAATGACGACCTTAAAATTGTAAGCTCCAAGACTATTCTGTATTATCAGAGACAAACATGCAGCCAACTGCTGCTCACCTCTTACTATGCCCTGTGGACTGCTACTTGCTGCTCATTTGCATCTTATATGAACCTTTGCACTGTCTCTCCTTTTCTGCCACCTAGCAGAACCTTGCTGCATACCGATCTAGAGTGTATGTGTAGACCTTTCCGTTTGTTTTTGAAAGACAAATCTCGGGGGCCAGCATTATGCAAAAGCCTTCTACTTCCTATTTGTTGGTGTTCTTCGTCAATTGCCTGATGCTGTGTAACAAATCACCACAGAGGATTGTTATTCGAAATAATGATTTCTACTTTGGGGAACCAGGAATTCTTTCAGGTTAATTTGGCACAGTGAGCCCCAACTAAATGTTAGCTGTGATCACTCAGGCACATTTGGTAGAAGCAGACCAGAGCTGAGGACTGCAGCCAGCCAGTCTGTGCTGTTATTTTGTATCCAGAATTCTCTGACCAATGGTGTATCTACTAGTTATTTTCTGTATTTTTTATTGTAGCGGTATAACCTTTCTTGAGCCACCAGACAACAATTAGATCTCATCCTCAATAGCAATTTCCTTGCTGTGTTCCAATTTCACTAATAGGTTTCTTATTTCTCCTTGCACTTCACCCTCCTCTCTACTAAAGCATTAACATGTATCTTAGGGTTTATTATAGTGGAAATAAACTGAATTATGTCATTATTCTTTATCAAAGAAGCTATTTTTTGAGAAACAATAAACATGTCTAACATAGAACATTTTCTAACTTAAGTGTTTTCTTGCATCTGACCACACAAATACATGTGTGCATTCACACACACATGCACACACACACTGACACATTTCTGAAACTCAGTACTTTTTATGTAACAACTCCCCTTTCCCCAGCCCTGGAAAATCATTTTTATAGTATATGTTCCTATGAATTTGAGAACAAAGCCAGCAATGTATAAACATGAATATTGTAACCAAGATGACTTTTTTTCTAGAAATATAAGCTTGACTTGCTATTTCAAATAGTTATATAGTGAATTTCTTTTACAAAGTAGAAAGAAAAATGAACATCTTTATATGCACACATACAGTATTAAATTTTAAATGAAAATCCAGCCATTTATGTTTTAGAGAAAAGGCTCTGGAAACTGAGGGTATGGAAGCTTTTCTTTCTGATTTCTGAGTCAAGATTCAGGTCTAAAGACCCATGAAAAATATCATGTTTAATGGTGAGACAGGAAAAGAAACAATACAAGAATCTCTTCATCCCTTCTATTTGCAATGTGCTATACTATGGGAACTGCAGGGACAAAGGAGAAAGCAAACAGGCCATCAACACTAGAAAGCAAAAGAAGAAACTTACGTTGTTAGCAAACTGAAACAATCAACTCTGCATAAAACCCAAAGAAAGTCTCAATAAATTATTACAAATGATAAAGAATAAGCAATATTAAGAGGAAGTAAATCAAGATAAAATCCTGTCACAAAAGGAAGGAAATCTTGTCACATACCACCACATGGATGAAAATTAAAGAACTCATAAAATGAAATAACCACATATACTAACACACATGCCAGGCATACAAACGCACATACATATATACACACACAACATATACAAGTACACATGTATTCATATACAAATGCAAAAACACACATGCACACACACATAGTCATGCATTCACACAAAGGATGCACGTACATGCATATATATGTGTGTGTGTGTGTGTGTTTGTGTGTGTGTGCATGTGTGTGCATGCGTGCACACACATACACACACAGTAGTATGTATTCAGGTCTCCCACCCAAAACAATCTTTTATCAACTAGGATTCACTTTCAGATCCACTACAATTGCCTCCTTAAAGACTGGACGAACAGTTTTTCAACTCTGGTTACATAGATTTGCCCATACTAGATTTTATTTGAATGGAGTCAAATTATCTTTTATGACTACCATTTTTATATTTGTGGCTTTTTTTCAAGTTCATCCATTTTAGGTAGAGTCAGACACTTCATCTCTTTTTAGTATTAATACTACTCCACCCTGTTAGTAATATTTTCTTTGTTTATTTTTCATTGATGGTCATTTGGTTATATCTCATTTTTTGGCTATTGAATTTGAAAGAAAGCAAGGAGGGGTACATGGAAGGGTTTATAGGGAAACATAGGAAGAAAAAAATGCTGTAATTATATTGTAGTCTCAAAAAAAAAAGAAAATAAAAAAAGTAAAGGAACTATATCCTTATGAATGGAGGCCTCCTCTTGGTCCCCCAATCCCAAAACAGAGTTTCAGCAAATGTCCTCAATGACATCACTTGTTTTCTAACCCTTGTTCATTGAAGCTCCCACTCAGTTTTGGGATGGTGATGAAATGTGTCTTGTGACCATTCTTCAAACTGAGAGCAGACTTTAGTACTCACACGGCATATTTTCCTTTCTACTTTCTTTTGACTTTAAAGATTCTTAAAAATATATGCCATTGTAATGAACTACAGATAAGCCACTGAATACATTTGTAAGTCCTCTTTGACATGTTTGTTTTTCAAAAACTTCAGCTTGACATTTAATGTAATATTAGAGTGGAAAGCAAGGTTAGGCTACCAAATCTAAAGTTTATAAGGTCACCTCACCTTGAACTGCCATTTGCAATACAGACTGTAACCTGCTGGTGCTCATAAATACAATTACTGAGCATTTAAACTTGTATCACAGGCTTATTAAATACTAAAATCTGAACTGGTTTTCAATCTTCCATTCTGTAAATTTTTTATAAATAAATGTTATATCATTTGTACTATAGGCAATATAATATAATTGCTATGATCCTATGCAGTAACTTTAATAATATGGTTTTTGTAAATATTTGTGTTTTAAAATGCTTATTATTAATTAGAATGTATACAAGTCAGGATGTTCATGTGAAGGTCAGAGGCAGCTCTATTGAGTTGGTCTGTCCTTCCAACTTTATACGGGTTCCTGGTATTGAAATCTGGTTTTTTGGCTTGCACAACAAATTCTTTACCTATTGTGTTGTTTTGCCATTTCTCGATATTAGGGTTGTGATTCTTCAAATTTGAGAAGTAACTTTGTGAATAGACAACCAAACTTCCATATTTAGTACTTATATGTCACATGTAGTCTTGCCAAGCTGATCTTTTATATCTTCAGAATTTATTTTAGATCTCAATTTCTCCTGAGTTGGCCAGCACTTAACAACTTAACACATTTTTTTCATTTCTACTTTTATTCCTTTCTTTAATCTAGTATACTTGTTGCAATGTGTTCTTTCCTTTCTACCCTGTCTTCTAAATTCTTCATTCTCATGACATTATACACTCACGTACCTATTAAAATGGTGAAGGTAAAATTTACATGTTGATAATTATGTAGAAAGTCCGCATGACCAAAAACCCCAAAGTAAAGAGAGTACCAAATAATCATTTACTCCTAAAATATGCATGATGTAGTCTAAGAAACAGAAGATAATTTTAAACCAGCAGAAGGCCTGTTTCGAGCTTCACAAAACAGGAAGCATTAATCATTATTTTACAAAGTTCTACAGATCCTATGATAAATGCCACTATTTTTGTCAAACAACTTCATACTTGTTTCATATTTTTTCTCTCTGGTTACAGCAATATACTTGGCTTATTGTTTTGTTTATTTTTTCTTGTCTGTCAAGATCTTCTTTATTTTTTTTCTCCTAAAAATATCTGGGAAGATTTATTAAGAATAGGACACTAAATAAAATCTAAGAATTTTTGAAGTAGTCACAACTTTAGCTCTTTTTATACAATGTGAATTCATGACAAGTTAACTCCTCTTATAGTATGTTTGAAGTTAAGAATATGTCATAATCATTAGCTAGCAGGAGTCTGTTTTGCTGGTGTTGTTGAGTTTCATTGGTATTCTGATTCTTTGTTAAGGTGAGTTCTAACTCTTACTACTTCCCATCTAGACATGGACTGAAGAGCAGTGCTGTGGCCCAAACATCTGGCTTATGGCATCTGGCATATGGCTTCATTTGGGCTTCATTGTCAGTATTTCTTGTTCTTCCATGTTTCCTTATAAGCCTTCTTTATAAACACCAAAGGCTTAACATTGTTTTAAGAAAACTTGATTCTCCTTGTGAAGGAGTAGTCAACTGGTTAACCATTCTATATCTCTATTTTTTTAACCATTCAATTTATTTCCTAACTTACTCCCCTGGTGTAAAGACAATCTTATACTCTTAAGTATCAAGATAGTTCTATGAGCAGTCAGGGTTTCCTGCCTGTGGGAAGTCCAAGGTCTTCTTCCCTCCATCCAGGTCTAGGAAGGTAAGCATCTAAACAGACTAGTCTCCCACAAAGCCAGTCCATGTAGTAGAATCAAAACTCAGTGCCATTGTCCTTGGCTTCTCAGTCAGCCCTCATTGTCAGCCACATTCAGAGCGTCCAGTTTGATCACATGCTCCATCAGTCCCAGTCCAGCTGGCCTTGGTAAGCTCCCATTAGATCTGGAGAGGGACAGGGAGAGGGAGTGGGTGGAGTGGGAGGGTATGGGAGGAGGGGAGGAGGTGGAAATTTTTAATAAATAAATAAATATATAGCAAAAAAAGAGATAGTTCTATGGAAGAAATAGATCCATCTCTTGCTATCCCCTTCTTTAAACCAAGGTATGGTCTCTCCACCAACTGTGACCCTTTTTTCCCCCACAATATTTACTGAGGGCAAATCACTAAATTCAGTTCCCTGCTCAAATTACTTCTACAGTTTTGAGTCTATGATTTTATGAGTGAATTCATGGGGAACCTCCTTCAGTCAATGACCTTTGAGAGACAGGATCATGTTGAGTGTGGCCCTAGGTCACGGATTGCTTGCTCTCTTGCTGCCTACTAGCCAGGCCTGAACCTGAATGTTAGATTCCGTTATTATACCATATACGAGTTAGGGTGGGATTCCTTTATTCTCATTCCCCACACCATCTGACATGCTTCTCATCATGGTGCCCCACATAAAAATGTGAATATGCTTATTGCCCCCCTCCCCCGTTGGTCCACCTGCCTCTTGCTGCCTAGAACTCCTGCTTTCCTCTCTGCAGTCTGCCATTTTGCTCACGGCTGACAACTGAGGGGAAGCTTTGGGCTTCATTCTTATTCTGGCCACCAAACCCTCTCCACATACAGAATCGCTTTAATTGTCCTTAACAACTGCTCTTAATTTGTTAAACAAAGCATATTTGTCAGTTCTTAGGTAGGAGTGTGGAACCAGAGTGGGACAGTTAAGCTGCTTTACATCTTTCTCCTCCACATCCCTTGTCATGGGACAGAAACCATGAAAGCTGCTGGCCATTGAAGATTATTATATCTACACCAATTCACTAAAATTGTTTAAGAAAAAAAAAAAGGTTGGCAAGTGAATTGAAAAATCTGAAATTTATAAAATGAGTGACAATATTGCCTTTCAGGAATATAGCCCTACTCTGCGCCAATACTGTGTAAGTCAGGCATTGAAAATAATATATAAATAATTTCTTAAATCTATAATTTACCATTACATGGATGACATTTTGCTATCTGATTCAAATTCAGATATCTTAGAAAGAATGTTTGCAAAAGTACAGAAAATTTTGCCTAAATAGGGATTACAAATTTCTCCTAAAAAAATATACAAAGAGGAGATTCTGTCAATTACCTGGGTTATAAAATAGGTTTACAGAAAATTAGAACACAAAAGGCATAAATTAGGAGAGATCCATCAAGGACTCTTAATGACTTTCAATGACTGGTAAGAGAAATTTTCAGTCTATGGCCAGCTGTTGGGATAACGCCTGATCTAATAATTTATTTAATCAAAACCTTAGATGGTAACAAAGTCTTAAATAGTTTCCGAGAATTAACAGCTGAAGCTGAGAAAGAATTAACTGTGGTTGAAGAGAAATTACTGGAGGCAAATGTAGGTAGGGTAGATCCAACTCTTATGGGAAGACAATGAACCATGGCAAAGAGCTTGTGCTAATTTTTAGGAAAGATTAACAATTATCCTAAAAGAAATAGATTTAACCTTGTAAAGATAACTATTTGAATTCTTCCCTTAATTGTACATGACACACCAATAACTGGAACCTGTACATTTTATACTGATGAAAATAAATCAGGAAAGACAGGTTACAAATCAGAAGATTTAAGTAAGATGGAACAAAACCCTTATAATTCTGTCTGAAAGGTAGAGTTATATTCTATTTTTATGGTGTTAAGGGATTTTAAAGAACCTCTCAATATAGTTGCTGATTTATAATATGCAGAAAGAGTTATCTTGCATTTTGAAACAGTTGGAATTTATATCAAATGATACAGAATTGACTTCATTATTCATTCAGTTTCAAGATATGATCAGGAATAAGCTTTGTCCCAGATACATAGCACATATTTGATCCCATATGGGTTTGCCAGGTCCTCTAGCACAAGGTAATGCAGAAATTGATTGATTGAAAGTGTGCTGAAGGTCTCAGACTTTCATAAAAGAACATGTCATGGCAAAGGTTTAAAGAAAGAATTTTCTATTACATGGCAACAAGCTAAGGAGATTATAAAGGGCTGTCTTACTTGCTCTTTCTATAACCAAATACTGTTACCTGCAGTGAGTGACCCAAAGGGTACTCAAGGAATGAAATCTGGCATATGGATGTGTCCCCTTTATAGAATTTGGAAAATTAGGATATGTATATCACATGATTAACACTTTTTTAGGTTTTCAATGTGCAACTGTTTTGAGCTCAGAAAAGGCTGATTACATAATCACACATTTATTAGATGTTGTAGCCTTCATGGCTATACCTGCTCAAACAAAGACAGATAATGGTTCAGCAACATTTTTTTGCTTATTATACCATAAAGTATATTAC
>NC_022018.1:25305906-25320635 GCF_000317375.1 Microtus ochrogaster
TCATGTTAGGAGTCATCTGGTATAGGGGAGAAAGAAGAAAGAATTTAGAAAAATTTTACATTTCTCCATACCTATTTTGTTTATATTGTATCTTTCATTGACTATATGTATATATGAATAATGTTTAAGTTTCCACAATGAACAATAGATTTTTCTGCAATAATCTTTGAATTTTCCAAGAAGAAGATGGGGCCTGACAATGATGATTCCACCTGGTTGATATGTCATCATGATGTTGATAGTGCTACTTTAAGAGAGATTTTAGGTACCAACTGATTAAGGTGGTTCCAACTTGGTTAGATGAAATGGTGTACCTTTTTGCAACATTCTGGCCAGAACGCCAAATAAGAACTTCAGAAAAACTCTATCAACTACTCAGAGACTATTTGCAATTATACCAGACAGTAATCTTGAAACTTAACCATAATTTTAGTTTTATGGGATTCCACAGAAAGAACATTGTCCCCCATTCCCTACAGTTGAATGTAATTTTAGAAGATGATGGTCCTTACAGGGTAGTGACGTCATTTAGGGGTTGATTATTTCTGGTTTAGGGTTGGGGTTGGGGTGGAAATTTTGTAGGCTCAGGAATCTCACAAAAAAAAGAAATTGAATGGTATAATATGTATATTAGTGTGATCTTACTCATATTACTACTACTAATAGTTGGTAATAGAGGGAATACTTGTGAGCTATTGTTTATAGACAATTTACATTGGAATAGATTCTTGTATATTGATACATATTTAAACTATATTTGTTATATTGAATATGCTCCCATTTCTATTTACAATATTTGTACATTTATGCAAAGTTAAATTATCAGATTGTATGCATGCATGTTTCTAACTCTGTTTAAGACCTTTTGTATATTGATACAATTTTAGGATATATTTATCATATTGCATTATACATTTCTACCTCTGATCAAGATACTTATACTTTTTTTTTTACATTTTGAGATCATTATCTTCATTTGCTGCACAGTTCTTTAAAGATTGTTTAATAACTAATATAAAGTCTTAGTCTTTAAGTTATAAAGGTATTGAGTATTATAGGTCAATAGTCATCCATGTTTGTCATATTATAGTTAAACTAATCAGGTTTTTTAGATACATAGAAATTGTTTTCTGCATAGATAGGTAATCTTCAACCACTTCAAAGAACTGTAGAATATGACATTTAAATAAGTTAGGATTCTGTTGATGTGAAACACAATTGCTCCTGGTAAGGCCTCGAGTTGGCTGCTCCAATGTTGCAAATGAGACTTTGGTTTATTGTCTAGGTAGTCAGTTGTTCTCTGTCATCTACTGCACATTTTGGAAGCTGCTTGAATGCACTTTCTACCTACTCAAGTAATAGTATCTTTCTTTTCAGGCCTTTGGTAGGGTTGAAGACTAGATAGTCATAGCTACTTTCCTCTTATGACCTAGCCAAGCCATTTCTAATACAAGACTTAAACTCCTTAGGATTAAATAATTATCAAAACATTTAGCATATGTTTCTTGCTTAATACTATTTTTGTTTATTGTAGTTCTAAGTTTTATACTTGATATCTCTTCTTATTGCATACAGTTTTATATTAGGTTTGGAACTCTCTTATTTAGAGAAAGTGGGGAGGTGATGGGGAACCTCTGTCAGTCAATAGCCTTTGAGAGGCTGGACTAGATTGGGTGTGACTTTTGGTATCAAAAGGTGCATGGGTCAGCCCACTCATTCTCTTGCTTCCCACTTGCTATACCTGGATGCTGAATTCCATTCCTGTTCCTCATTGTGATCTGTGAGTTCTCTTTTAATAAAGAACTCCTTATTATACCATATTAAGAGCTAGCATGGGATTCCTTTATTTGTGTCCTCCCCCTTCTGACACATTCCTTTTCATGAAATTATTATCTTACTCTTATTTTAATGGAATTTAGCAACATAGAGGAAATCAAAATGGGTAGTCAAGATGCTGTGTAAAAGGGGGACACCATTGCACCTCTATATTGCATGTGCATTTTCATCTGGGACTCCACTGAGTACTAAGCAGCAGACATTGTATGGGAAGGAAGGTTGATTAGCTGTGATACCTCTAACGCATCTGAACACTTCAGTTTAAAATAGACTGAGTGCTAAGAAAATCTTAGCATTCCGTGTGTGAGCCCATTATACTTTAATTATAAATTAAGCCATGCCAAGCCTCATGAATAACCTAATCACTGATAAATAATTGCATTTTGCCTTCAAAGGAGCAAGTGAACTTCAAACAGTCACTGATAAGGCTGTGAGTCCATTTTAGAATAAATTTATTAAATGAGAAAAGACATAAAACCATGACTTACTAATCAATTTTGATACTTTTTTTTTCTTTTTCACAGGGATGAGGTATAGTTGAGTGACTCAGGTTTTTTCTAGGGTTCATTTTTGGTTAATAGTTTTAACTCTTGTCATTTTATATGTTCTCCATCTACAGAGCCAAAAATACTCATTTTAAATTGGAGTTCACTGATTTGCATATTGCACGATATTTTTTTCTACTTCTCACTAAACTGTAAATTCACATAAACTTTTTTTCTACAAAACTTTGAGTGTAGTTCTTTTGCTATTGTTGCTTGTGAGTGTATTGTGGGATGCGTGTGTGTGTGTGTGTGTGTGTGTGTGTGTGTGCCCATGGGTTCAGGCCCACAGAAATCAAAAGAAGGCATATTATCCCTTGAACCTGCAGTCACAGGTGGTTGTGAGCCACCTAATATGGGTGCTAGAAATTTTACTTGGATCCATTGCAACTCTATAGTGACCCATCTCCCCAGACGCTACCTTGACATTCTCAAGCTTAAGGCCTTGAGTTTGCCTTTGTCATTTGTCCCTAATTAACTTAAGTTACTGCCCATCTCTTCAAGAATTTCTAGGCTACTAAGGAAGCTTAACCTCTTATGGTCAAAACTCAGTGCAGAAGACTTTTTCCCCTCAAAACCACCTTTCCTCTGCACCATTTCATCTGCTGATGAAAACTCATTCTTTGTCCAGAGCCCAGTATGAGATGACAGCATCTACTCTCATTTTGAAGTGTCTTAGAAACTTGCTACCTGCACCTTCTGATTCTTGGGCCACTTTCAGTGCTTGGGTAGCACTGAGTCACTGCTGATGATTCCTGCACTGGCAGTGTCATCAGACCCTATCCTTAGCCACCTGTCAATGTAATCTGACAACCCAGCGATGTGTAGCTCAGCTGATCGTAGTGTTCACCACAGCTGCTGGTTCCTAATCTGTCTGGGTGAAATGAAAGAGGGACATGAGACCTTTCATACACATTGAACAGTTTGAACAATCAGTGGGAAGGTTCTTTGAGTTCAAGTTGTTACAGTGTTCTTATTCCAGGCAAAGCCATTTCTGTCTGTGGCCATCATAGTCCGTTTCCTTAGCACCAGGCAGTAGTGTAGAAATCAAATTGAGACCCAGAGCCACCGTTTTCTTTGATCTTGCTATTCACATAGTGATATTTCTCAGTTATAGATTTTTTTCCAGGAGACTTTCCTAAGAATCTTGACGCTTTAGCAGTTGCCATAATATGGTGGTGGGGAGAGGCATTCCTGGTGTCTAGTGGGAAGAGGACAGAGTATGGTAAACATTTAACAGTACAAAAGGTAGTTATGCTTAACAAGGAATTATCCATCTCTGTGAAATTGCCTTTTTTTGCAAAGGTTGAGGGAGTCTATAAAAGAGGAAGGGAATGGGATGGGCAGACACTCTGCACTTGTGACAAAGAAATCCTACAAACCCAACCTATTTCTGGATGATGCACAGCAAATGAAAGTTGCTGGAAGTAGTCTGAAATGAATTCACTGTGTATCTAAATCTGGTTGAAGAATAGGCATGTGACAATCAGTCCCCAAAGTAATAATAGCACAGAGTGTGTGGAGTGGCATAAGGGAACGCAGTTGCTCAAATCCTTTTTAGCAGTCTTACTTTGTACAAACTGCTGCCATATACAAAAACATGATCCTTTACTTTAAATGTGAATTCAAATAATCTGGAATGGTGGCTTACCCCTACAATTCTAACCCTCTGGAGAGCAAAAGTAGGGAATAGGATTGAAGTCAGTTAGGCTAGATACTGATTTCAAGGTCAGTCTGGGCTGCATAGTGTGGTTCTGTCTCAACGCAAACAAACAAGAATTCTATTAAACAGCTAAAACTGTTCCTTTTAGATTCATGGAAAGAGCTCAATGTTTTATGAGGGTGAAAGAAGGGAAGAACACTGGGAACAAATGGAACAAATGCTAACAAGACCTGATGATAGCATTTAATAAGGACTCAGATAATGGGCAAAGAACTGAGGCAAGGTTATGTGAATTTCATGGCAGGTTGAGGGAAATAAATCAAACAGTCTCTCATTTCCTTTTGCCATGCCTCCTTCCCTACCCCACTGCCTGCCTCTCTCCTTCCCTGCCTCTGTGCCTCCCTTCCTGTATTGGAATAGATTTAGGATGTCAAGAAGCAGAAATAAAAGAATTTTGCATTCTATCCCCATCTCAGCTACAGGGAATGAGAACTTGATCATGACACAGGTGAAACGATTCTTTCTAGTCTCATTTCTACTCACTTGACTATTTCCTCATTTCATTTCCATCCATAAGTGTCAGCGTGCAGAACCAGATGAAGAAGGCGGTCATGACCCTTTGTAGAATAAAAAGTATACAGTCGTGTAAATGCCTAAACTAGAGACAGTGTTTCAGACTGAATCATAGAAGCAGTGCATGAATCTTGGTTTCTTTTTTTATTACTCTTGGACAAAGGAAGTACATGCCATATGGCTGCCTCTTTGTCAAACAACTTCAAAGTGTGAATCTTAGCAGATTTTAGTTCAGATTAAAATATCACATTCCATGACTCTCCGCTTGCCAATATAAATTACATTAAATTGGAGGACAATTGCTTTCTGTGTCAGATGTTAGAAGAAGAATCCAAGTATATGTAAGTCAACAGTGAAGGAGGCTGGCAGGAAGATCATCATCATGCACGAACTATATTAGGTGAGGTAGCTCACATCATCTAATTGCTGGGTTTGTTCTTTTCTTTTCAGATCACTTCATTGAAGTATAATTTCCATACAATAGAGTACGTAAATCAGTGAATTTTGACAGTTACATTATACCCATTAAACTATTTTTGCAAAAGAAGAATGAACAGATATTTCTCTTTATCCCATCTCTGGCTCCTGTTCCTATCCTTTTACAGGGTAAAGTACGTGTTTATATCCATTGCTGTAGATTAACATGGACTTTGCTTTACTGTTAACACAATGATTTCAGGATTTGTTCAAGTCAGTGTGGACATTAGCCACCGCACCTCTTTGGAGCTCGACTAGGTCCACTGAGTGGAGAGAACATGAACTTGAAGTTGCTACTCAGAGAACAGAAAATCCTTCATTGGGAAGATCATAAATGGCTCTTTCAGAATAAATGAGAAGTTTCCATCACTCTTAGTCACGTAAGATAGCAATCATTCATTATCTTTTGTTTTGCCCTTATTAATTAAATTTATTTATTTAGTCTACATCTCGACCACAGTTTCCCCTCCCTTCTCTCTTCCCATTCCCTTCCCTTTCTTGAACTAGGGTAAGCACCAGTCTGGTCACAGAGATGGCCAGTTCTGACTACAAATCTGCTATTGTTAAGAATCTTAGTTGAGCTCATCCTTGTAGATTCCTGGAGGTTTCCATTGCATCACGTTTCTACTTGAACCCAGAATACACTTCCTTTCCAGTCATCTCTTTCAGTGCTGTTCCCTTATATCCAACCCCCCCAACCTAATCACCCATGTTGCCATCCCAACTAGCTCTCAGTCCACCCACGAGATCTCTTCTATTTCCCCTTCCCAGGGAGATCCTAGTGTTCCCCCCTTGAACCCTCCTTGTTACCCAGTCTCTCTGGGTCACAGATTGTACCATCATTATCCTATACTTTACAGCTCATATCCACCAAGTAAGTACATACAAACAGCAGCCTACAGAATGGCAAAAGATCTTCATCAACCCCATATCCGACAGAGGACTTATTTTCAATACATATAAAAATCTCAAGAATCTAGACATCAAAATAATCCAGTTAATAAATGGGATACAGATTTAAACAGAGAATTCTCAACAGAAGAATCTCAAATGGCTAAGAAACACTTAAAGAAATGTTCAACGTCCTTAGTCATTAGGGAAATGCAAATCATCCATTATCTTAAACTTATCCAGTTACTATAAGTTTAGCAGGGTTTGCTTTGTGAAAATTAAGGTATTAGTCTAAGTCCTGTTCTCTGGCCTTCATCTTTGGAGGCCCTGTCCCTGTGCCTGCCAAGCCTTGACGGCTTTCCAGAGGAGGGTCAAGACAAATTTGCCAAAATCTTGACCACTCCCTCAGTCTATATAGACTGCTTCCCTGGAAAGTTCCCTGGTGGATTCCTATTAAACCTGGATATTTTTGAATTTGTCTTGTTGTGATTTGGCTTGATTGGGATTTTTGTGTCAGCAGAGAGCTCATGTTAAAAAATTTCCTAGCAATTAGGGCTTCAGTTTTTCTGGAATTTCTACAGAGAAAACTTTTGCCTTGGATAAGGACTCTCTCTTCAACTTTAAAACCAGAGTGTGACTAGTTTCATGGTTATTTCTTTATTTTTGTCTTTAGCTAGCTGTGCCTGTCCACTTTCCTCTCAAAAGACTCTTGAATGTACATTGGGCCTATATGGTGATTCGAAATATAATATTATTTTTTTTTTTTTGGTTTTTCGAGACAGGGTTTCTCTGTGGCTTTGGAGCCTGTCCTGGAACTAGCTCTGTAGACCAGGCTGGTCTCGAACTCACAGAGATCCGCCTGTCTCTGCCTCCCGAGTGCTCGAAATATTTTTTTTTGTCTTAAGGTCTTAATTAGTCAATACCCTGTGCCACATAAAGCCACACAGTCATAACTACTAGATATTGAGACCTGAAAATCTTTGCTGGAAATGGTATCTTATTTTTTTGACTATGCAATGCTACATATAAAGATTACCACATGAGCAGAGACTCTGATTTATAGCATCTAAATTACCTTTAATGAAAGGACATCCATGAAAGAGAGTCTGGGATGCATTCCCACCTCTCATTCACTTTTTTCCTCAGTGACCTTACACTGCTTGATACAGAAGTGATGGACCATGGAATACATACCGATAAATACTAGCAAATGATGCCTTGTGGACTGAGAACATCTCAAGGATTGTGCTTCAAGGTGTACCAAAGAGACCCAGCAACTGCATTTCCCCCATATTCTTGTTATCTTTCCTTTTTATCTTCCTTAAACTCAGATTCTCTGACAACCACATTGCCCTCCCAGCTTATCGCTTTGGCTACTTTTCCTTCAAATACAGCTATTATTCCAGCTCTCTAGTTAGTGATAAACTCTACCTTTGATCAGTTATTGCTTCAAACCCATGGTATTAACCGATTTAAACCTCTCAAGAATTCTATACAATTGCCATATTTATTTTCCTCGGATTCACTCACCCTTGCCCTGACACTGCTGAGCAGGGAGGACAGACACTTGAGTTAGTGCCTGAAACAAAAGGGCATGATCAGGTACCAGACAGATCTTCAATGCACTTTAAATAACTAAAGGAAACACTAAACTCTTGTTTTCCTCTTGATAAGATAAGAACAGTGAGCTAGACTGGTCCCCAATCAGTTAACATTCTTATCAGTAGCTACCATTAATCAGGACTGAAAAGGACTGTGATACCCCTAAGCATCCCTTTGCATCCTTGTCTTTACCTGTCACTTTAATTGGCAGTGGTCAGTACCCAAAACAAACCTATGATCTTTTAAAGCCTTTGGGAGATAACAGCATGATTCAGAGAAAAGATACTTCTAGACAAAAAAGTCACGACAGCAGATTCTATTGCCCCTTTTTTCCCAATAGTTCTTTATTTTTCCCCTGTTAGCTTAACAGAAAAAGTTTAGATTCTGCTTTTGTGTTTAGTACCGAGGTGCAATCTGAGGAAATATGGAATAAAACCCACTTTTGTTGAGACAACTTAGATTCCAGTATTGACCTTGTCTCCCACTGAGTACCTCAGATACTACAGCAATGCTTCTTCTAAGTATTGCTTTACCCACTTGCGGAAGGGAGAGAAATGACATATCAAGGACTCATTCTTGAGAATATGCTGTGTTATTGGGTATGTAGTCAACAAATAAATCCGTTTTTGCAATATCCTTCACATTATTTCTATGATTAAAATAAGAGTATCACCTTATTGTGTCTGAGGAGTAAATATGACAGATTTTTCTTATATTCATGGCCCCTCAAAAACATAATTTCATAAAGTGAATGCTATCATTACTAATTATAAGTATTATCAAATTCTACCTTATTTACATCGGCTTATCTTTATTTTAGAGTTTTGCCTACTTTCTCAAACACAGTTTCTCCCTTTCTACCTCAGCAAATTTTCCCAGCTTTAAGTTCAATCTCCTGCCTCTGTGTCACCGGCTTTCTTCTCCTGATATTATCTAAACCCTTGACCCTGATCAATTCCATCTAAACTCGTAATATCTAAAAACACCCTCCAACCTAAATAGCCTCCTGGAATTAGCTTGGCCTCTCTGACTTCCCTTTGTTCCAGGGCAATGAACACCCCAGTGTGACAATACCCCAGGCCCTATGAATATTATGAAATCACCAACATGTTGTTTGATCAGTTGTCACTGCCTGAGCTGAAACATTTCTCTTCATCCAATTTTGAATCCTGATGACACAGAGAAAAGTGTGATTTTTTTTTTCCTGTAAAGAGTCAGGTAGTAAATTGTGCTAGCTTTGTGGTCCAGATAGTCTCTGTGGCAATTACTCTGCCTATATAACACACAAGCGGCCATAAACAATGTGCAAGCTATTGCAGAGATACATACAAATAAAAGTATTTACAAATGTAAGTGGCAGGTCAAATCTGACCTATGTGGCCTACTTTGCCTACCTTCCTTTTGGATCATATTTAATGATATGCATCTTAGTAAGTATGAAATTATCCACAAGCAACTAGGGAAAGAAAAGAATAAGAAATATTTTGGTTTTAAAAGCAGAGCATATGTCATATGTTTTGTGTGTGTGCGTGTGCATGAGAGATAGATAGAGAGAGAGAGAGAGAGAGAGAGAGAGAGAGAGAGAGAGAGAGAGAGAGAGAGAGAGAGAGAGAGAGAGAGAGAGAGAGAGAAGCAGATTGTATTATTTTTAATAGTGTCTTTTTCCAGAACTTTGGTATGCAACTAATTTGGAAATAGGGTTTCTGCAGATGGAGTCAAGAGAAGGTAAAATAGTGGATTAGGTGATCCTCATCCAATGACTGATAACATAATCAAAATAAACTTTGGCCATAGAGACAAAAACAAAGGCGTGGTGCTGTGAGGATATTTATAGGGAATTTCCTGGAATCACATCTTTGGAAGTTAAGGAACGTTGAGGTGGCTGGTAATTATAAAATCATGGGAAAGGGGAAAGGACCTTCACCAGTTAATCATCATGTGTTGTCTGTCGAAGAAAACTGAGAACAAGTGGTGGAAAGTTCTGGTTTAAGAGTGATGTTTTTGGGTATCAGGTTGACAAGAAGAGGAATTGTGATGGTTAATCTTGATCTTTTAATGAGATTTACTATGATTATGAAAGAATCCCAGTGTATAGGATTCTATCAAGATCAGGAAAGTGAGGTAGAATGACTCACATTAAATGTGTGTCATCCTACCCCATCAGATAAGGTCCAAGACAGAATGAAAGAGAAGTGAGTGAGCTGAACACAAACATTTCTGACACCCAGTTGCTTGTGAGTGTCCATCCAGCTTCTGCCAACTCCTGGTGACTCATTTCTCACCCTGATTGACTACATTCCCTTGCAATAAGCACTAAAATAAACTCTTGCTTCTTTAAGTTGCTTTTGACATGCATACATATACATACACACATACACACATGTACATATGTACATATGTAAGTACATACACATACACACATATTGCTGCAATGATAAAAGTAAGTAACAAAGGCCATTTACATCAGGGAATCCTACAAATATTAAATCTAGTATGGTGGTATTTTTCTTAGTGTAAAACTAATTGTTAGTTAATTGGTTACTAGCCTTGAATATCCATCTAAATAACATTATTAAAGTCAGATTAAGAGAAAAAGACAGGCATGATTATAGTCCTTTGTTCCCCTATGAGAAATCAAGAGGCTGTCTGGACATCTTACACTGCATTGGACAAAAGAGGGTCACTTCAAATGAGCATTAAAGCATTGTATGCAGTGTCATGGATCATTTTTAATTGCATATTTGTATGCACGTAAGAATTTCCCGTACATGCTTATTTCCGTAATTCTTGTGACTAAGAAAATATCTTCTGAAAAAGTTAATATGTTCACTTATCAATTAGAAACATATTGAAAAGCTAGTGATGTGGGGAGTCTCAAGTTACCTTGCCTATTGGAGCTTCAGCACAGATTCATTCAGAACTTAGAGCTCCCGAAAAACTGACGAGGAAGGAACTAAGAAGGCGATATAGAGAGAAGAATGTTTATGCATAAAACTAGCATAAGGAGAAGACAAAGTGGAAATGGCCGAAAGCTGAATCTCCCATGAGTCTCTGACAGGATTCAGTACCTGGCTGGGGACCAGCTTCCTTGCACCTGGCCTTCCCATTAAGCATCCTGCCAGCCCTCCAGCTCTCCTCTCTGCTGTTTTCAGTAAGAGTAGTGATGAATGAGAGGACTTGTAGGAGGCACAGGGCATCCCGTATTTTCTCAGATCCTCAAAGTAAACATTCATACTTGCCAAAGAGAAGAACATGGAAACTTAATGTTTGTGACAGAAATAAATTATGTAATCACAATCAGTTCTTGGCTTCCGGAAATACCCTTTTAGTTCATTGCACATAAGTATGGTAAATTTAAATAGAGATTATGCAAATACCTACCATGCAAAGATACCAACACAAGTTCCATGGTGTTTCACAAACCAAAGCAATAACAGAAAAGACAAGGGTTCCAATTTAATTGCATTGAATATATCTATGCTGAACACAAAAATGATGACAAAATCATATTTTCTCACTTTTTTGACAAAAAAATGCATGTTAAAGAAACAACTTACCATTGATGAAGAAAATCAACTCAAAATATTTTCCAGATAATGAATTTAAAAAATTTACTCTAGGTTTTATAAAATGATCAATGACTATATTGGGGGAAGATATCATGTCTACTAGTTGAGGAATGATGCCTTCTAAAGAATGCCAATTTAAATGTGACAGATGCAATGTGCTCAATTAAAAAGTATGAAAGAATTAATCAGTATCTATGTGCCCTTTATACTCTTCTCATCACTGGTAATTTTTTTTAACAAATTACCTCTGGGAATGTAAAATGGATGCAATGCATTGCACATATTTATCTGAGCACCCTAATACTGTAAAGCATGCAGTTTTGCAGCTTGCCAGAATGCAACAAGACATTTTCATCTTAACGTTTTATGGTCTCTTTTTGCTTTGGAGAATAAAAGCATTCTTTCTAAGCCTTTACCAAAGCAGTTGTCTGTAACTGTACAGGCCTCTCCAGGAATCGCATGAGCAAATGCTAAGAGCATCAAGAGATAAGAGTCATGTTTTCCCTTAACACATTTAAAAGACTTATTTCATCTAGGAAATAACATCTCATAAAAAATGTAATAAAATTTGGTTATATTTTTTGGTCTTAAAATATGAAAACTAGCAGACAAATGCAACGATTTACTTCTGAAACTTGATAATACGCTCCTATTTTATATATACATGCACACATACACACATGTGCATTCACACACACACACACAGGGACACATTAACTCAAATTTCAGGACATGGAATTGTAAGCACTTTTTCTTGTTCTAATAAGAATTAAAAGGCTAGGCACGCAACCTAGTTGGTAAAATGTTTGTTTGGTGTACAAGAGGCCGTGATATTGGTCTCCAGCATTGCACAAATATTATGGTAGCACATGCCTGTAATCCCAGAACCTGAAAGGTGGAAACAAAAGGACAGGACCTTCAAAATCATCCTTGACTTCATAACAAAGTTGAACCATGTCTGAGTTACATGAAATTCTCTAAAAGAAAGTAAAATTTAAAGCAAATTTATAAAAACTAGAACATATCCCATGTCTTATGTAAAAAGTTTTCTTCTTTTTTGATATTAAACTTGGATTTAATCCGATACCAAAATTCAAGCAACACATATGTGCACACATACACAAAAATGCACACTCGCAATGACTGCTAGTATGTTGTTTTATAAAAACATTTGTTTTGGCCTCTTTTTGAATGGTGTGATGTCAGAGATGGTTACATGACTCCAATATGTCCTAACTTGTTCAGCACATAGTTAAATAAAAGAAACTTTTGCCGACAGTATGTCTTTGGCCTCAAACTACATTTTCTAACCTTTGAAATTTCAATAAATAATGTTCTATCTCTTGTGTGCTGTCAGGGAAACCTCTCTGCAGTTACATTTCTAGCTTCTGGTGCTGCTTCTTGTGACAGGGTTTCTCTGATGGGACCTTTCTAACTTGATCAGAAGGCAGACCCCTAAACCTCTGTGATCATTTGCTTGGTGACCCCCCTCAGAGAAGGGCAATGAATTGCTTGTTACTTTTCAAGTTTCTCAGAGACAGGGAGAGTTTTGTGAGCTCTCAGGAGACAGGTTTTAAATGGGGTTGTTTTTAATTCACTGAAAATGGTCTCCGGAAGATATCTTCTTTGTAATTGTAGCCGTGGTAGCTAACTAGTTGGTGTCATTTTACGAGTAGCAAATTCATGTGCAAGCAACTGGGAAGCACATGTACAGGTAGCGTTGGCTACCAATGTTGAAAGTGTTGCCAAAAATAGCAAGAAACCACACAAAAATGATGTTGTGTCAAGTAATTCTTTTTAATTGGCAACATGGATCATTTATTTTAAGATTGGAACATGTTCATTATATCACTGCAGGAATGAAAATCCAGAAAAAAATAAGGATGTAAGTTAGCAGACTCCAAGAACTTCTCTTGTTTTCTAGGAGAAAATGGGGTAAGTGAGGTAGAAAATAGGTCAGGAGGAATAGGTCCATTCTCAACGACCACTTGGGCTACTAATCCCTAACTGGTTTCCTAACACCCAACTCAAACTTTGAAGCTCTAAAACAATTTAGAAGATGGACTACTTATAAATTCTGGGTAAGAAAATGGCTCATTTTCAAAGTCCCAGACCTAAAACTGTCTGACCATTATATTGATTTACTTATTCATATTTTTTGTATATTGACACTACATTATCCTATAGGAAATTTCACTGTCTGGAACATTATATGATTTCTGTTAACCCCCACCCCATCACTAGCAACCCAAGCCCTGGAAGCCACTCAACTTTTCACTGTCTCCGAAATTTTGCTTCTTTGAGAACATCAGTTGGGATTATGTGGTGTGTAAACCTTTTACAGCTGCCATACAGATCTTGCAAATTCTTGTTTTCCAGGACTTTCAGATTTGAAATCTATTTGTTTATATAACAAAGTGATTTCCAATATGAAATACATTACCCTTGAATTTAGCAATCCTATATTTACCGTTATTATGTGCTTGTCATTGTTCTCCAAGAAAGCCTTCCCACTTTTTTTTTGTTTCTTTGTTTTTGTCTTGCTGATTTATATTCTCTGTTAATAGTATGGCATTCTTGAACTCACAGCATCTGTGGTTGTTTACCCAGCATCCACAGAAGACTAAAAAGTGAGTTTCAGAAGCTAAAAGCAGTTCAGAGAGATAGCAGGAAGCAACTGTCTTTGGTGAGGAAGCCATTGGTGAGTAATTTATGTACCAGTGGACAAATGCCTCTCATGTCCCCTCATGTGTGACTAGTTAAATCCAGGAACACACAATCAAAAGCATTATGGAAACAAAAAGTGTTGAAAGTGCCCTAGGGATGTGGAAGGAAGAGTGGGGGGAGTTGATAGGAAGAGATAGAAGAGAAAAGAGGTTTGAGAAATTAATGTAATCAGAATGTGTCACATATAGGTATGAAATTTTAATAATAAATGCTTTGAAAAGAAATAAATCAGATTAAATATTACATCTCATATTAAAAAGTAATTATTCTCATTGATAAAATAATGCAGAGAAATGGGTAGATTGTGAGACTCTCTAATTCCACAATTGGAAATTAAGCAGTCAAGACCCCTGACTTTAGAGAAGACACTCAAGGCATTTAAGGAAAATAGAATGCTAGTTGTGTATATATCCAAGTTAAGCATGAGATCCTGAAGAAAAAGTATGCAGGGTAAGTTCTCAGAAAGCATATGAATTTTGGGATGCCTGTAACAAAATCAAATGTGAAAGAGCAACTCTTAGGTAGCACAGGAAAAGAATGAGATGAAGGCCCCAGGCTTTAGATGCCCACTGAGACACTTGTTATCACATCACCATGTAGGCTCGCCCCTGGATGTTGTAATAAGGGCGGTGGGGCTGCGTCCCCAGCACCCCGGCCGCCTGGCTAGATTATGCCCTGAAATAACAACACACAAACTGTGTTCTTTTAAACACTGCTTGGCCCATTATATCTAGCCTCTTCTCGGCTAACTCTCGCACCTGGACTAGCCCATTTCTAACCATGTGTGTAGCCCACAAGGTGGCTTACCAGGGAGATTCTAGCCTATGTCCATCCTGGGTCAGAGCTTCA
>NC_022018.1:25322540-25330567 GCF_000317375.1 Microtus ochrogaster
TAAGTTGCAGCATTATGTCCACAGACAACACACAAGTCCTCTCTTTGTAGTTGGCCCTCCTGCCTCAAACAGTCAGAGTTTGCCCTGGCAGGATGGCCCAGAAAGCCGGCATTTTAAAACAACACAGGTTTTTTTCCTGCTACTGCTGAAAACGAACAAGCATTCAGTAGGCTTTTATCAACACCATTTAAATGTTTTGTGGCCGGACCTCTTAAGAGCTGCAGGGTTTTGCAGCTGAAGCTGAGTCAGGAAGCCTCTCTTAGATGAGAGTGCTTGCTTGCTTCTAGCAAGCAGAGCAGACCAGAGAAATCGCTGCTACCAAGAAAACACGCTTTACTCTTTCCCAAGCTTTTTCAGGCTTTCAGTGGATTCAGTTGTCCACATGTCTGGGCGCCATTCTGTTGTAATAGGAGCGGTGGGCCTGTGTCCCCAGCACCCTGGCCGCCTGGCTAGCTTATGCCCCGAAATAACAACACACAAACTGTGTTCTTTTAAACACTGCTTGGCCCATTATATCTAGCCTCTTCTCGGCTAACTCTTGCACCTGGACTAGCCCATTTCTAACCATGTGTGTAGCCCACAAGGTGGCTTACCAGGGAGATTCTAGCCTATGTCCATCCTGGGTCAGAGCTTCATTGCGTGTGCCTCAGAGAGTAGAGCTATCACATCTACCCGGGAGAGGGGAGCATGGGGCTCCAGAGAGCAGAGCTGTCGAATCTGAGCTCACTTCCTCTTCCTCCCAGCATTCTGTTTACTTTACCCACCTATGTTTTAACCTATGGGGGTCAAGCAGTTTCTTTATTGCTTAACCAATGAAATCAACAGATTGATATATGACACTCCCACACCTGGAGATTCTAACTTCTACACCACTGTGCAGGGATGCCACTGGAGATTCCAACTACCACACCACTATACAAGATTACCACTGGAGATTCTGACTACCACACTAGCATGCCAGCTCACCACTGGAGATTCCATCTCCCACATCACAGTGCAGACTTGCCTCTGGAGATTCCATGTACTTACTATACTACCATGCAGAGTTACCACTGGAGATACCATCTACCTCACCTCCACTCAGGCAGGCCACAGGAAATTCTGTAACACACCATCATGCAAGCTCACCACTGGAGATTCCAACCACTGTGTAGACTTGCCACTGGAGGAATGAAATTCAGAAGACTATAACGGTATGGTATAATAAATCTAAAAACGAAGTAAAGTATATTCATTTTCTCTATTCTAATTATTATAATATTTGGCAATATGGGCATAACAATTTAACTGGTAAGAACAATAGCTTACTTCATAATGTCTGCAATAGGCTTCTCAGTCAGGTCATTATGAGGCTTGAGAGGTTTCTCATTTATGTAAAAAGCACCACTAGTGCTTTACTCTCTCTCTGGATCCCATTCTCTGCTCCTCCATGTTGCTTATTAGACCATTGCCTTGTTCATTATAAACATTCTTTTTTTTTGTTTTTTGTTTTTTTTTTTTCAAGACAGGGTTTCCCTGTGGCTTTGGAGCCTGTCCTGGAACTAGCTTTGTAGACCAGGCTGGTCTCGAACTCACAGAGATCCACCTGCCTCTGCCTCCCGAGTGCTGGGATTAAAGGCGTGCGCCACCACTGCTCGGCCCATTATAAACATTCTTAAATGTAACTGTTTTGATGCTGACATTACTCTAGAGAACCATGTAAACACACACACACACACACACACACACACACACACACACACAGAGAGAGAGAGAATGAGAGACAGACAGAGAGAGAGACAGAGACAGAGAGAAAGAGACAGAGAGAGACAGAGAGAGAAAGAAAGAGGAAGATAGAGAGATAAACAGAGAGACAGAGAGAGGGGATTAAAAGCACCTGGTTTTCTTCCCCAGTTAGTCCTAGTTACTAAAAGAAAAAAAAATCAGCGGAAAGAAAAGCTGGTTCTGTTGGACATTTTTTCCTTTTTCTCCTTTACTTTTTTATCTTCAGAGTCTTGACCTCTATATTACCATAGTTTTGTAACAATATTTGGTTTTCTTTCCTTCATTATCTATATTCACTGTTTCAGTTAACAAACAATCATGGCTACATGATCATAGTTGTCAAAATTATATAGTTTATCTAAAAGATTTTACCTTGCATGTCTATATGAACACTACTCCTTCTTAGATGTTATAATAGACTCTTTAAATTCATCTACCCCCATAGTGAGAATGCAATATTCCTTCTAAGTCAACTCAGATGTAATGGTACCATTTCAGTACATTCTTTGTACACCTAAGACCAAACCAATATGAAACTGGCATTTCTCCTAGGCAGAAGTGGGCTACCATCATAAATTAGGTTGTTCAAACCCTGAGCACTCTACAGAAAGATTTGTCTTCAGGACTGGACCTTGGCTTATTCTTGGCAGGATAGGGGTGGAATGTGGAGAAGATGAACTTTGATTCTGTAGAATATTCTGCTGATAAAACTGTCATGTTATCAATGACATCTTGGGAATACTCTATAGACAGAGAGTGTCATGTTACATATGGCTTCTGGTCTCTTGAGAATATTCTATTAGTTTGTCCCTGTGACAAATCCATGGAGAATAGACTAAAACTCTGGTTTCTTCTTATCTGCTTACATGCCCCTTCCTTGCTGCTGGTTTTTATAAAAACTCTCTTGCTACAAAAGCTGCCATCATAAATATTCCTTATTCTGAACCCTGTGCATCTTTCTTGTAACCCATTCAGTCTGGAGGCTGCCTTGTGAACCTAACATCCTTCCTTTAAATTTAGTCAAGCACTATCTCCATTCAGCAGGAGTGTTGAGATAGCCCCCTTCCACAGGGCTCAGCTTCACTCTCTTCCATGCCACTGTTTTGGTCTCAAAACAACAATGTGATCTTCTGAAACATAAGTCAGAGACTTACATTTCTAGCTACTAGAAGTCACCTGTATCAAATGAAAGTTCTCACCATGAACAAAGAAAGTATGACCAAACTATTGGATAAATTTATGGTTTCAAAGAACTTTAAAACAATAGCAATTAAAAGGTTATGATATCTTTATTGCTTATAATTTAATGATTTTTGATTTGGGATTTAATGCTATAATCTAGATCGACTTGCACTAAATATAGCCCAGACTTGCATAAAGTTTACAATCATCCACCTGTCTCTTATGCCAAAGCTCAGGGATTACCAGAATGTGCCACTTATCTCAAGTTTCAGAGTAAGATCTTTCTGACAAATGAAATAGAGATTTCATCTTGGCATTTTAACCTATCTTTACTTCTTGCAGTATATAGAAGAGTGGAAACTAAAATAGAGGAACTTTTCCAGTATAAAACTATGGAAAAGTAAAATGAAATAGTTTTATATCATATTTCAAGAAATGATCAACAAAAAGAATCATATTTTAAGCTAGTTCATGAGTTGTATATATTAAAAACATGCAGAATATATTATGTTCATAGATAAATGGCAACCTTCAAGTTATATGTATCCATATTATGTTATATATAGACAGTACCCTAATATTTGTAGTGTCTCAAGATCATAGAATATCATTTAAATGATTAAATAAATATCAACATTGCCAAGCTAACTAAAAAAAAACAAATTGCAAATTGCTTTGAAATATCAATGATGAAAACACAGAAAATTCAAATAAAAGAATAAAAATAAATTAGGTGGAAATAACAATCCAATAAAAATTGTTAATAAAACCCTAAAACCAAACACCTAAGACATTTTTATAGGGCAGGCAGGCAGAGGTGAAAGGCAACATTCTGTGACACAGAAGACCTAAGCCAGTATAAAGAAGACCAACTTCAAGCTTCCCCATAGCTACACAGAATAATTCCATGTGTAACTTAACAATATATAAATGCTGTCAGGGACTGAAATATATCCACCCACCTCCAAGCGTATGCTCAAGCTCTTAACTCCCAATGCAACTAAACCTCTGAGAAGGTAATTAAGTAAAATGAATTTATTAAAATGACATTCATCCAGTATGACTTATGTCTTTACGGGAAGAAAAAGAGACATCAGTGATGTGGGATTCCCCTCTTTATGCTGTGAATACCATTGATTAATAAAGAAAACTTTCTTGGCCTGTGATAGTGCAAAAGAGTAGAGCTAGGCAGGGAAAACTAAACTGAATGCTGAAAGAAGGAAGGCAGAGTTGAGAGATGCCATGTAGCTCCACCAGAGACAGACATTCAGGACAGAACTTTACCCCGTAAGCCTCAGCCACATGGTGATATATTGATTAGTAGAGATGGGCTAGTTTAGGATATGGGAGTTAGTAAGAAATATGCTTATTGGACAATCAGCATTGCAAATAATACAGTTTCTGTGTGGTTAGTTAGGGGCTGAACCCAGGCTAATTGTTTCTGTGGGTTCCCCTGTGCTGACCTTGACCCCCTGCCTCATATACTCTTTCTTCCCTCTCTTCAACCAAGATTCTCAGAGATTGACCAGTGCTTGGCTGTGTATCTCTGTGCAAAAGCAGTTCTTGTGTATATTCTGAAAAACACATAAGCACAAGAAACAGGCAACACAACATTGTTATAAAGAAGATGGTCAATGCACAGTGATTCTATTATGTAATAATATTAGACTTATGAAGCAACAGAATGATACACATGAGGTAAATCAACAAATAAATTCAAGAGAGACTCATACCTACACAGACTCAGCTAAAGAGAAATATAAGTTGCTCCATAAAAAACAAAACAACAACCAAAAATAGCACTTATAGTTACATGGAAAAAGAATTTTGGCTTATACCTCACACTATATAGGAAAAAAAACAAACAATTGTCATGTAAATGTGAATGATAAAGTAGTGTATCTGCAACATAAATCAGGAGAAAATCTTCATGATCTTAGGGTCAGAAAAAAATCTTACAAGTGAGGATATTATTATAAAAAGGAAATATGATTAGTGAATGTTGATCAAAATTTGGTGAAAAGAAGATAATAGAAGCATAAGCAAGGGAAAATAACAAAGGGTATGGAAATTAGCAATAAATATATACTTAGGGGAGAATATAGAGGAACAAAATAATAATAATATGGTCCTGGAGAGAAGAAATACTGATTTGAGTTTGGAAACTGTTCATCAGTGTGTGAAAAGGGAGAGGATAAACTTACCCTATGGCTAACTGAGTAAAAAATATATCTAGGCAAGAAGATTCTATGCAGAAAGAGCTCAAAGGGCTCTTTTGATGTGGGTGGTCACTTGATCATGTAGGATGATACATGGCCACCTGAGTCCATATTGGTGTCTGTGGTGCATACTACAGCTGGGGCCAACATTTGAGGCCATGGCCCTGATCTGTGTTACCACCTAAGGTCATGGGGATGCTGCCACCTGAAAGCTATGTTGATGCTGTCAATGTCCACAGGCTGTGCTACCACACCAGGCCGTGCTGGATTTGGGTGGCCTATGCAGAATTCTGGAGTTATGTTATATCAGTGGCCTGTGCTGCTCACCGAGGCCATGTTGACATACATGGGCTGGGAGCTGCCGCTGGGATTTATATTGGTATTCATGGCCTATGTTATCCTGGAGGCCATGTTGATGTCCTTGGCTTGTGCTGCCACTGAAGGCTATGATGGTATCCATGTCCTTTGGTTCAGCAGAGAACAGTGTTGATGTCTGTGATATGTGCTGCCTCCAGAGACCAAGCAGAGGTCCTTGGCACATGTTGATGCTGGGGCTACCTGGTCTATGCTATAGCCAGAAACAATGTGAAAGTCCATTATCCATGCTCCTTCTGCTTGTAAAGGACAAGGAAGTTACTTTTGCAGTGGTATCGATGACTGCAGTTGAGAAAAGAGGACATAGAAAGTTTCTGTGCTAACCCCACCTTACGTCCCCCACACCAAATAAAGTAACAGCCTAGAAAGAACTCTTAAAATTGTGACAAGGATGCTGAAGTATATCTCTCTGCTTTCTGACCTTCATGGATACACACTCACACACACACAAGGAAACCCCACATATACATACACTTATGTGTATAATTTAAAAAGAATAAGAAGTAAAATAATATGGTCATGATTCAGAGTCTATTATTCCTTAAATATTTGGACCATGAAAAATTTAGTACTTAAATAGGATGGTGGACAGCTAAAAGAAGGTGTCTTCTTAATATACTGTAGCTGTTGCACTCAGAAACTCACGGAAAACTTAATCAGGAGTATCACCATCCTAACACAGAACAGGGAGCAGAGAAGTCCTTCAGATGGAAATTTCTGTACCGCCTTGTGCCACAACTATTCAATCATAAATAAATACACTGAGGCATATACTAATTATAAACTGTTAGGTCTATTGTTCAGGCTTATTACTAACTGGTTCTAATAACTTCAGTAAACCCACAATTCTTGTATATGTAGAGCCACATGGCTTGGTATCTTTTATCAGTAAGTCATTTTCATTGTTTCCTCTGTGTCTGGCTGGTGACTGACTCTCTGTCTTTCTTCTTGCCAGAATTCTCTTAGTGTTGTTGCCCCACTTATACTTCCTGACTGGTCAATCAGCCTTTCATTAAATCAATATGAGTAACAAATCTTTACAGTGTATAGGAGTATTACCCCACAGAATTTCCCCTTTATTCTCTTCAAGAATAAAACCCTGAATCTAATCTCCATTGTTTAGGTATATTTTCCTGACCATTATCCATAACAACTTGTAACCAACACACTAAACAGAGGTAAACTTCCATAATCCATTTCTTGAGAATGTTGGTGTAGTTTTTTAGGCTACTTCCTGAATGTTAGGGGTGCTGATAACTTTATTGGGAGCCAAAGAAAATTTAGGATTATGGTCAAGTTTTACTCGAGTATTCTGTGGGACTTGATCATCTCAGCCAGCAACATTGAAGCTCTTCTGGATGCAGAACTCAGAATAAACTGCAACAGAAGTACTTTGAATTGGTGGCTCATCTGGGCTGTTCATTCCATCGGAAATATTTCAGAGGGTCTTCCTCAATCATATCTTATTCTTCTTAACCAAGAATGAATCCACAGCCTTTTATTTCCTTGGGAAGCAAAAGCAAAACCTCTTCTCCAAAATAACACATCTTTTGACTCAAATTTTGAAGTCAAGACATTTTCAAAATATATTGGTTGAAATAATCAAGCAGAGTTTATAATCAAATGTCTTTTAGCAGTTCTTGCTTCTTATCAGCAGTCAAAGAATTCCACGACAACACAATAATATATAGGGTCCGGATTCTTTGTGTATTTTCCATATTTATGTTGATTTTTTTTCTTTTTACTACATATCTTTTATTTTTATTTTTTAAATTTTTTTTTGAGACAGGCTTATTCATCCAAAGTGCTGTCAGATTTTATGTGGCTATAGTTGCTAAATGTTGGGCACCATTTGTAGACAGAAGTTTTTGTCCTGCGTGGACAATTTGGTCCTAATAAACAAACAGAGGCTAATATTGATTATAAACTGTTTGACCTATTGTTCAGGCTTATTACTAAATAGTTATTACAATTTAAGTTAACCCACAATTCTTGTTTATATTTAGGCATATGGCTTGGTATGTTTTCTCAGTAAGGCATTCTCATCTTGCTTCCTTTGTTTCTGGCTGCTGACTGACTCTGCCTTTCCTCTTCCCAAAATTTTCTTAGTCTGGTTACCCTGCCTACACTTCCTGTATGACTACTGGCCAAGCAATGTTTTATTAAACAATAATAATGACAAATCTTTAGAGTGTAAAAGAGCATTATCTCACAGCAAAATCCCCAATCCTGGCTAAGAAATATTGACAGTTGATGGCTGATGAGGAAAGACAATCAATTTTCTCTAGGGATGTGGAACTCTCACTTTGGTGGCCCATGCTCCACCTTATGCCTATTTACATACAAACAGTGCAGTTTATAAAGAAAAATGAAGGGTGATATGAATATAGGAAGGGGATCAGGAAGGAGGGAAAAGAAGGAAGGAAGGAACACTGATAGGATTTATTTGGGACTAGCAGCAGAAAGTTCTCTTGTTTTCAGTGACCA
>NC_022018.1:25330667-25346409 GCF_000317375.1 Microtus ochrogaster
GTGTATATGTGTGTATGTACAATTCTCAAAGAATAAACAATGTCATTCTAGTCAAAAAACAAGTGGATATATAATGTTTTTTTTATTTATCACAAGAGTACTTATTGAGCTTTAGAACTGATGCCAAGTACAGGTACAATTGATGCATAAAAACAACAGTGAACAAGAAAGGTTCACTGTCACCATTGAGTAATTCTATATGTGGCAGATGACAGAGACACAAGTACCCTGGTATCTTTGTAGTGCTCATTTTCACATAAAGTTTTTATTTAGAAATTTCACATCATGCACCTTATTGAGAGTATGAGAAACCAGTATTGCATCACACACACTTGGGAGGTTGGACCATTTGGTAAATTTGGCTTACTTTCCTAGGTCAAGGCAGAATGAAGCCTGAAAGCTCAGCTAATAAAGGAAATACAATATGGTGAGGAGTCCAGAGAAATCCTCTGATTGTCATTTTTCTATCTCAGAGCTTCATATTATCAACAGAGGCTTCAAGGAAGGAAGAAAGGAAGGAAAAGAGGGAGGAAGGGAGAAAGGAGGAAGGAAAAGAAGGAAGGAAGGAACACTGATAGGATTTATTTGGGACTAGCAGCAGAAAGTTCTCTTGTTTTCAGTGACCATAAGAAAACTGTAAACTCAGAAGCAAAGTTCCCCACTGCCATGAAGGACTATGACACCCTTAGCATCATCGCTGGTAGTTCTTACTAAACGCACAGAAAGGGCAGATTTTTTTTATCCATAATATAATATAAAACCAGAGCCACAAAGTGGGAGAACCATCACTGACTGTTCCCATATTTAAGTATTTATTATGTGGCTGAGAAAGCATTTGGTGGTCTGATAAATTATTCCGTTTTTTCTCCCTTTTCTCATAATGTGACTTTGAAATTGGTCCCAGAATTCTGCAAGTATTCCCAGGTCCAATATTGCCTTTTTTGAGATGTGGCTTCAGCCACAGTCAGGTGCCATGCCTTCCTATGAGATGAATCGTTCTTAATAACAAATTTCCCAACAGAAAGAAATCTTATTTCAATAAGCATTAAAGAGACAAGTAATTTCTAATTCTCTAAAGTGAAAGCATCATAAAAACTATATGCATATGCATCCTTTCAGCTAAGGTGGTTTCGTAAAGCTGTGTTATAGATGTAAAGAATGTGTTTGCAATGATGGTTAGGGCTACACAAATACAATTTAGAGACATTTTGCTTCTTCCTACCTTTGCAGGATGCAACACTAAAAGAAATCATTACTATATATTACTGAAGATAAAACTGCTAGGCTGTAACATTTTTAATGTGGTGAACCTAGGCCAAATATTGAAGCTGGCATTTGCTTTATTGCTTTTGATGTCTCTCTTTTGAAGGCTCTCAGAAATGAAAATTCCAGTGAAAGTCATATTGATTTTTATTGATATAATCTCAATAAAGTAAAACGCCCAATAAAAATTTATGCTACTTTACTTAATGAGAAGGTAGGAAATGAAATCATTCTATAAAATGGCCAATCAGGTGTAATTTAACAGTTGTCTGGATAGTTTTACAGTATTGGAAACTGCAACACACATTTGGAAAAGTGTTTTGAGGCTGTTTTAGTCTACAGAGGACTTAATGATAGTGATTATAACATAACATTATATATTTATTTTAGAATTTTCTGTAGGATTTCTAGACTATACTGATCAGATTCCTATCCCTTTATGGCCCAGTGTTTCCCTCCATATCTCTGTATGTTGACAAAAGTATTTGGTAAAAATATTGATAGTCTATTAAAATTTTTTGAGAGAGAGGTATTCGCCCTATTGTAGATTGCATGTTTATGATACTGAATTGCATTGAAAACTCTTTTGAGACCTGAGCAATTAATTCTTTGTTAGACATTCCCTTGTTCTAGGGAACTGTGCTTATGAATTTAGAAACAAAATCTCAGGAATTCTCATTAGTAATAGAAATTATTTACTTTATTATCAAAAAGATATTTACACTTTATCATGAATAATTTGGGAAATACACACATACATAGTATATTCCATATACTAACTATTCTAAAAACTTTTGTGTGTTTTATATGACAAATAGTCTGTTATATAAGTGTATTATATGTGTTAAATATATCTATGTTTATACTACATAATATATTGACATGTATATTCTATTTATTTTCTAAGTATGATAATAATATAAACAAAATTAAATATCAATGTTTGTCCACTGAAATGTTACAAAATTATTCAATTGACAATTAAGCTTTTGTGCATCTGTCAGTTAAACTGAAGACTTAGTTTACACTATTTACTGGCTACCATTGTACTGTAAGTGCCTGCTCAGTAATACTGGTGCTGAATAGAAATTTTGTTTACACCTGTGAATCTTTTTTTCTATTCAGTTAAATCCACAAATGGGGCAGGAAAGGACTCCAGTATTCTACAACACGTCTTCTACCATGAAGCACTTCTTATTTAACTTCACTGGACAACAATCCTTGGGTGTCTTATAAACATATCAGATTTAATCATGCGAAGCCAAGTTTATTAAGGCAATCAGTGCTTAGCACAGATGTCAGAGCTGATTTCCTTATCTGACAGTTGATATGTTAGAAAGTGTCATCTTACCAACTCTTCTAAGAAGTATATGGTTGGTGAAGATCTTTTCCCGTTCTGTAGACTGTTGTTTTGTTTTATTTATCATGTCCTTTACCTTACAGAAATTTTTAGCTTCAGGAGGTCCTATTTATTGATTGGTGTTGCTCTCAGTGTCTGTGCTACTGGTGTTATATTTAGGAAATTATCTTCTGTGCTAGTACATTCAAGGCTACTTCCCACTTTCTCTTCTATTAGGTTCAATATACCTAGATTTAATTTTAGGTCTTCAATCCACTTGAGTTTTGTGCCTGGTGATAGATATGAATCTATTTGCATTCTTCTTCATGTTGACTTCCAGTTATGCCAGTATCATTTGTTGAAGATGCTTTCTTTTTTCTGTTGTACAGTTTTTGTCTCTTTGTCAAAAATCAGGTGCTCATAAGTGTTTGGATAAATGTCGGCGTCATTAATTTGATTCCACTCGCCCACCTGTCTGTTTTTATGCCAATACCAAGTTGTTTTTAATTACTAGAGCTTTATAAAAGAGCTTGAAGTCAGGGCTGGTGATGCCTCCAGATGATCCTTTATTGTTCAGGATTCTTTTAGTTAACCTGCGCTTTTTGTTTTCTCCATATGAAGTTGAGTATTATTCTTTTGAAGTCTGTGAAGAATTATCTTGGGATATTGAAGGGGATTGCATTGAATCTGTTGATTGCTTCTTGTAAAATTGCCATTTTTATTATGTTGATTCTACCTATCCAAGAGCATGGGAGATTTTTTCCATTTTCTGAAATCTTCTTCATTTTTTTTTCTTCAAAGGCTTAAAGTTCTTGCTATAAAGGTTTTCCTCTTGTTTGTCTAGAGTTACCCCAAAATATTTTATATTATTTGTGGCTATTGTAGAGCCTGATATTTCTCTGATTTCTTTCTTGGCATCTTTATCATTTGTATGTAGAAGGACTACTGATTCTTCTTTTGATCCCACCGCATCACTGAATGTGTTTATCAGCTGTAGGAGTTCCTTGGTGGAATGTCATTTAAGGAATTGCTCAACATCCTTAGGCATAAGGGAAATGGAAATCAAAATGGCTCTGAGATCTTACATCTGTCAGAATGGCTAATATAAAAACCACTGAGGACAGCATATTTTGGAGTAGATGTAGAATAAAAGGATCACACCACCACTGCTGGTGGAAGTGCAAACTTATACAGTTGTTTTGGAAATCTGTATAGTGATTCATCAGAAAATTGGGAATCTACCTCAAGACCCAGTGATACCACTCTTGCATATACCCAAAGGATGCTCAATTATACTTCAAGGACACTTGCTCAGCTACATTCATAATTCATATGTTCTAGTTCATAATAACTAGAATCTGGAAATATCTTGGATGCCCCTCAACTGAAGAGTGCTTGACGTAACTGTGGTACATATGCTAATGGAGTATTAATCACCTGTAAAAAACAATGACATTATGAAACTTGCAGGTAAATGAATGGAACTAAAAACCATCCTGAGTGAGGTAACCCAGATTCAGAAAGACAAACGTGGTACGTACTCACTCTTAAGGGAATGCTAGTTGTAAAGCAAAGGGTAACCAGACAATAATCCACAATTCCAGAGAAATTGAATAATAGGAAAGATTCTAAGAGGGTGACAGGAAAATAGTTGAACTTTCCTGGGTAAACTGTAAGCATAGGAGTAGTAGAGGGGAGGGGTTGGGAGATGAGAACATGAGGGAAGAGGATGGTCAAATGGGGAAGGGATGAATTGGGAGAACAATGAAAAGAGATATCTTGATAGAGGGAGCCATTATGGAGTTAATGAGAATCCTGATGATATGGAAATTTCCAGGAATCTACAAAGATGACCCCAGCTAAGACTCCTAGTAGTAGTAGAGGGGGTGCCTAGACTGGCCTTCCCTTGTAATCAGATTGGTGAAAATCCTAACTGTTACAAGTAGTGGTACCACTTGTTCCAGCCACCTGGCTAGCTTACACCCAAAATAATCACACAGAAACTGTATTTATTAAAACACGGTTTGGCCATTAGCTCTAGCCTCCTATTGGCTAACTCTCACATCTTGATTTAACCCATTTCTATTAATGTGTGTTTACCACTAGGTCGTGGCTTACTGGGAAAGATTTAGCATGTCTGGCCTGGTGTCTTCATGGCTGCTCTCTGACTCTGCTTTCTTCCTCCCAGAATTCAGTTCTGTCTTCTCCCTTCTCTAAGTTCTGCCCTATCAGGCCAAGCAGTTTCTTTATTGATTAACCAATGAAAGCAACAAATAAACAGAAGGACCTCCTATACCACCTAACTGTCACCATAAAACTTTTATCTTGTAACTGATTGAAGCAGATGCAGAGATCCATAACCAAGCACCAGCTCAAGCTCTGGGAGTCCAGTTGAAGAGAGGGCAGAGGGATTATATGAGCAGTGGGCATCAAGATAATGACATGGAAGTCTACAGAGACAGATGACCCAAGCTTGTGGTAAGTCATGATCTCTAGACTGATAGCTGTGGAGCCTGCATGGAAGAGAACTAGGCCCTCTGCATGTGGGTGACAGTTGTGCTACTTGGTTTGTTTGAGATGCCCTGACAGTGAGACCAGGGTATATCCTTGGTGCCTGAGCTGGCTTTTTAGAGCCCATTCTTTATGGTGGGATGCCTTGCTCAGCCTTGATGCAGTGGAAAAGGCTTTGGTCCAGCCTCAACCTAATATCCCAGACTGTTAGTTCTCCATGCGAGGCCTTACCCTTTTTGAGAAATGAATTGGGGAGCTGGTTGGGGGAGGCAGGGTGGAGCAGGCAAGGAGGGGGAACTGTGGTTGTTATGCAAAATGAATAAAAAATTAAAAAGAAAAGAAGGATGGCAAACGTTTTTACCTCCATCCACACTACTAGAACATAATCATAGGAGAGGCTTACATCCCTACAACCAGGATACAAATTTATCAAATAAAGCACAAGATTCACACTCAACTTTGGATACTCATTCATCATCCATCTGTCTGTCTAGCTGCCTGTCTGTCTGTTATTACATCTGTCAAGTCTGTTGTTAATACATATCACAGGATATTCATGATAGGATATTTGAAAAATATACTAAAATTATTCCTATCAAAATTCATATTTAACCACACATTCTTATTTTATTTGCAGACCCCAACTGCAATGTCAATTTTGCATATGTTCTCAAATTGTTGGGTAGTTGAAGCAGGAATGAAGATAGTTATTTGAGGTATTAAGTTTTGTGGCTTATGCTTCAAGTCAAGTTGCCTGGCTTTGCGAGACTAAATAATGCTCAAATTTCACTGATTTATCTTGGAAATAATTAAGATGATAGCTATCTAAAAGGTATTTAAGATCCCATCCAATTATTGGGGTAGGAATTTCACTCTCTTTTAAGTTTATTACAGCATAATTCTAGTTCATCCAGGAATATAGAAGCAAAATTTCCTTTGCCTGATTAACACCCAATTTACCAAGTAATTGTAAAATAAAGGACAGTTTATTTCACAAACAGATTCCAAAAAGATGAAAATAAGATCTTACCATGTGTGTGACACAAACCTTTAATCCTAGCTCCTAGGAGCCAGAGACAGGGAGATCTCTGTGAGTTTGAGGCCAGCCTGGTCTACAGAGTAAGTTCCAGGAAAGCCACATGGTTACACAGAAAAACCCTGTTTCAAGAAACTAACACAAAAAAGAAAGAAAGAAAGAAAGAGAGAGAGAGAGAGAGAGAGAGAGAGAGAGAGAGAGAGAGAAAGATTGAAAGAAGGAAAGAAAAGAAAAGGAAAGGAAAAGGAAAAAAATAGAAAAAGAAAAAGAAAAAAGAAAAGAATAGGAAGGAAGAACTCAATCTTGGCACTCAACTGTTGTCCATGTATCAGTGTTCATTCTGGTGGGAACTGGGCAACTGGAGAGTGGACAGTTGTCTTCAAACTGGATTATATCAGTTAACATAAACCCTTAGTTTAGGGTCCTTTCATTATTCTGTGTGTTTACTATCTCATTTCCTTAATGGTGAGCCACTTGTAAGCACATCACCACTAGTTTTTCAGGATTTCTACTCCAAGTTTCTTGGTTGCTTCACCATTGGTGTTTTTAAATAAATCTGCTTGAAGCAATTTGTGTATTCATGAGTCTTTTCCTTAATTGAGTCAAGGTCTTGATGCATGATTGATAGATTGCATGATAAAAAAACAACAACAAACTTTGTTTTAAATCCACAATTAACTGCCACGACTATACCTCTGTTTTTTCCCACAAGCAGGAAGGAAGTTCATCTTCCCTCCATAAACAACCAAATTATTGCCGACTGCTCTAGACAATCAGAGTTTCATAGCAACACTTCATCCTGCTTTAACTTTTAGTGGCCTGAATACACTTTGTGTCATTTCACGGGGTTTCTTGCTCTCTCTTTATATTTGATGAGGTAGCCAGGTAGCCACGTATGGTTCCCACTTTAAGATGAAAATATTTGAACAGTGTGTTAATTTTTAGAGTCTTTTTTATGATTTTTCACAGATATCACACACAAATCTTCATATTCTCATTTCACAGAAATTTCTACTCTTCATCATATGGGTTCATATACTTTAGCATCTTTTGGTAAGGTTTTAATTTTATTACAGTACTACATACCAGTTGTTTCCATTAATCATGCTTTTATCATTATGTGGGAAAGCTCATCATCACACTATGACTCTTAAACTTTCACTAAAAATATGATATTATAGTTTTTTTTTTACATTTTCTACTTGGGTCTATGTTTCACTTGAATTTGGATGTGTGTGTATGTGTGTTTGGTATGTGTCTAAATATGTATGTGTGTATATATATATATATATATGTATGTATATGTTATATATATATATATATATGTATGTATATGTTCAAGGGCATGTGTGGTGTCTGTGTGTAATGTTAACATTACTCCCCTTGAAAATTTTCCTCATAGTGTGTATAGACATCACAGCACTTTTTTTGAAAGGCTATTTTTTTCCTATTGGGTTGATTTTCTCTTTGTCAAAACCAGTCATAATATAAACTGAAGAATTAGAGGCTAAATATTTTAGAGAGAATAAGGGGTAATGTAAGTGGTGGACTGGAGAGGGTAAAATAATTTAATTATATTTAATTTTATAAAATAAAAATACAGACATGTGTATCTATGAAGAATTTCAGTTGACCTCCTGTTTGACAGTTAATTTCTGAGATCATTGAGACCAGTGGAACATCCATTGGTGTCACTGATGAATGGATATTCCATTGATCTAGGTGTCTATTCTTTCAATAGCATATACTCTCTGCTTCACTGTCTTATGTGTCTGTATAGGATGTTGGAGGTGAGTAATAACAGCTCTCTAAATTAGGCTTTTGCAGTTAAGCTTTAGCACAAGTTTGCAAATATTAATGAATTAATCTGCTGTGTCAGATTTTATTTGATCCACACTTTCAATATCATATTCTAGTTGTTGACTGTAGATTAAATGGAAATTTCCCAATACTTCCAAGTATAGTTGATTATTAGATTTTTCTAGACTCAGAAAGGCTATTATATTTATATAACGGCATCAGCTTATTATATTTATATAGCAAAATTATAAAGAATAAAATTAGTAAAGGAAAAAGGCACCTATGACATGATCCTTAGAGGACCTGGTACCAGCTTACATTTGTCTTCTCTTAATGGAATCTCATAAACAGACTTAATTTTCTGAGCAGCACTGTGTGACATGTGACAAAATTTACTGAGTGTGGAATAACATCAGATCCATGATGTCCAGTGACTTTGGTATGAGTCATATAGACATGCAGCTCCTTCATGACTAACTTTAGCTAAATGCCCATTCCCTGATCAAAAAGGTGTTCCTCACAAATCACATTTGCAAGCACAAAGTAAGTAATTGACTTGGTAACAAAGAGGTCAAGGACTCAAGAATATAAGTATTGATATTTACTATACACATATTTCAAAATAAGCTATCTAAAAAATATTCATAGCATAGCCCCAGGACCCAGCACTGATAACTAACCTCAAAAAGGACAATATTCCAAGAGTTAAGCCCACATCTCCCAGAAGACAATCAGTTGCCAGGTGTAATGATAATTCTTTAGACCCCAGCACCCAGGCCCCTTGAATTAACTTCTACCCGTTCGTTAGTGGACTTTTGTATATCACATTATATCCTGTAACTCTGCAATGATTATTAGGTTCAAAGGTGCTTTTGTTGATTCTTTTTTTATTTTCTTTTTAGAGGTCTGTGAACAAGAACCACTCAATTTTTTTTCAAATTTGTGTCTTTCTTTTAAGTGTTGTCTTGCACATCCAGGATTTCTGCCTTAATAAATGTTATATGTATACATTTTCACTTGGTGCTAGTTCAGAGGACAAGTATTTTGTTTTTCACTTTCAACTTTGGATTTTTAAAGATGAATTTTGAAAATGATTTGTATCAAGTTGAAGAAGTTACTAATTCCTTTTTTTTTAAAAATTTTCTTTGTGATGTCATAGACTGAACGTGGGATCTTTGACCTGCTAAATAAGGAAGGGCTCTAAAACTGAGCCACACCCCTACCCCGATAATAGAGCATTTTTAACACGAATGAAGATAAAATTTATTAACCACATTTTCCAAATCTAGTCGTATGTGATAACTTTAAATTTAGTTTGTTGGTGTCATGATTGTATCAATCAACTGCACACAAGAACGTTGTTGACATAATGCCTTATGGAATACATTTTAATAAATAATAAAGCTGGAATATATCTTTGGTCAAGGTGTATAATATTTCCTCTTATATTTTGATATGATTTGCTAATATTTTAATTTTAATTGTGGAGGCCTATGTTTGAAACTATAGACTTAAGCATGTAAGTAATCTGTGAAAATGTTTATCTATACCTTTCTTCTCCTATAATTATTTAGTTTTGGCTTTAGAGCAACACTGATCTTAGGGAATGTGTTCTGTATGAGGGGGGGGATTTGATGGAGACATCTCATTTAGAACTATGTGTTTCAAGGTTGTTCTCCCTCCCTTTAAGAGAGGTTTTCCTGACTCAGAACTATTAGCATGGCTTCTTTAGGGGAGGGCTCCCTGGTTCTTACTGGCATGAAAGGCCCTGACTCTTAAGGGAGGTCTACCTTTATGTGAGCTCTGTTTCTCTGTTAGATAGATTCATTCTCATGTAGCCCTGCATTGATTTGAACTCACAGAGATTTCTCTGCCTCTGTCACTCAAGTACCAGGATTAAAGGTGTGTCCCATAACTCCCTGGCCTCTAGTGACTAAGTTTGGCATTCTGATCTTCAGGGAAGATTTATTTGTTAAGACACAAATAAAATATCACTATATGAAACAGAAAACATTTGCAAAGCTTAATAATTGTTTGAAAATGTAACAATGACGTCTACTAATTAGTATGTTAATTAAAAATATAAATAAAAATTTCAAGAACTAAAATTTTTCATATAATTAATATGCTTATATTTAATTAAAACTGTCAATATAGTTAAAATTTTTTGTGAAATAAATGTTTTGAAAGAGAATTCAGTAATGTTAGTATGTATGGGATCATTGAATGGGTACTAATCTTTATGTAAAATATAAATCTTCATGATTCAAATATAAATTATTTTACAAAGTAAATATGTCTGTTTTATTTTTTATTTGTTTGTATGTGTGTTCATGTGCAATGCATCTGCCAATGATAACGAAGGGAGGCAGATCTTCTGGAACTGGAGTTAAGATAGTTCTGAGAAACCAGACATGGGTGCTGAGAATTGAACTCCAGTTCTGCTGAAGAGTACTCTTAACTACTGAACCATTTCTTTAGCCTCTAGCCAAGTAATTTCAAGAAACACACAAAAATTACTAAGATTAGATAATGATTCATAATTTCTTAAAGAATAGTAAGGTTTTTATTAACTTTCTTGTAGTAATAATTGGAGTGGTGGGGCTGCGTGTCCGGCACCCCTGCCACCTGCATGGCTAGCTTTAGCTTATGCCCTGAAATAATTACATGGAAACTGTATTCATTTAAACACTGCTTGGCCCTTTAGCTCTAGCCCTTACTGGCTAATTCTGATATCCTGATCAACCCATCTCTAATAATCTGTGAGCACTGGTCTTAGTGAGCACCGGTCTTATTGGGAAGATTCTAGCCTACGTCCATCCTGGGTCGGAACTTCATCGCATGTGTCTGCCTGGGAGCTGGGAGCAAGGCGACTCTCTGAGCTCACTTCCTCTTCCTCCCAGCATTCTGTTCTGTTTACTCCTCCCACCTATGTTTTAACCTATCAGGGCCAGCCAAGCAGTTTCTTTATTATAATTAACCAATGACCTTCCTCCATCACTTTCTGTTTCTCAAAACTATAACAAGTTTTGGTACAATGGTAATAAATATCATCCTAGTTTTCTTTGGAATTTTATAAGCTGATTTTAAGATCTTTGTGGAAATATAAAATTATAAACACTTACATCTTTTGGCAGAATAATAAGCTGAATTATCTATTTCATATATACAGCTAATGATAAAGCCAAATTTCTTAAAAGTGTTTAAAAGTAGCACTGTGTCATAGAAGTTAAGTGAATAGAACTCAAAAGGTTTCAGAAAACTCTGAAATAAGCCAATGGATAATTTTGGATTATATTTTAGAAAAATTAACATTTTAGACTCAAAAGGAAAAGAATATATATTGATCAATATTGCTGAAGCATTGGTTTTCTATGGAAAACACAAAATTAAATATCTCATACAAGTTATATCCCCAAACTAATCTACAATAGGTAAGACGTTCTTGTATATTAAAATATTGAAGAAAATTCAAGATAGTGGTTTCTACATACTGTCAAATATTATCTCAGACTGTAAAATATAATCATGCATGTTTAAAAATATATCAAAAATCTTTTAAAACAAGAAAAATTAGAACTTTATCCAAGCAGAGAATTTGAATATAGAGTTTTCAGGAAATAAAGTGGAAATATATGTATATATGTCAACCTGATTAACTATCTGGGACATTTTAATTTCTAGCATGGTTACTAGTTCGTTCCCATTAAAATAGCTAACCAAGTTTATGATTAACAGGAAGTGTTAAATAAGATATTCAAAGATGAGAGCACATACCTTCTAGTGAGAGCATAATTTGGATGAACCCTTTCAGAATACAATTGAGCACCATAAACAAAGTTTTCAGAAGTATACTCATTGAGAAATAATCCATCTATTGGATGATTATCTTCAGAGCCTCTTTTGATTTCCATTGCAAGGGATGCTGAAATTGTACATTATCCTGTCTTCTTTAACTTCCTTTTCTATCTATTCTTTATGTCCTTCATATCATACATCATATCCACCCTCTGCTGTTGCAACCTCCCTCTCAAAATAAAATAAAACTAATAGAACAATAAGAAGAAAAAAAGAAAAGAAAAAATCAAATTCTTCATGAAAGCTGGTCTGTGACACAGTGAGTCACACAGTAAACCCTTTTGTACATACATCTTTACTTACTAGTGTTCATTGTGAAGAGTTATTGGTTTCTGCTACACTGTAGATGCTGAGACCTCACTAGAACTCTTGGTTATCCTGTATGGTGGGAATATTGCAGCTTTGGGTCTATAGGGTTTTCACGTACTCCAGCAGATCACAGATAGGGTGGATGCTGGGGTGCACCAACACACAAACCTTGTTCTAGGCCTGGGTAGTTGCAAGGTTGGTCAGCCCACCAGCTCCCCCTTGTCCTCACCACTTCTGTTTTTCCTGGGCTAAACACCCCTTGCAGAGATAAGCAAGGGGTGGGATCAGTTCTCTTGCTTTCTTCACCTCAGGGTAGGTTCTACCACACCTATACCTTCAGGACCAGCTCTGTGGCTTTGCAATGGCTTGGTTTAGGGTCTATTCTCTGCAGTGCTACTGCTGATGATGGCCACGTCCATTCTCCCACCTGGCTCAGGAGTTGATGGGGGCAGGCATCTGGCATCTATCTTCTGCTCATGCCACCACATGAAAGATGGATGGGGACAGCTCTCTCATGTTCACAACTTCCAGGCTGGCTCACCCACACTTCTGCCAACAGGATTGCCTTAATTTTGCTGCCCAGACGAGGTGCACAACTTGCTTTCTGGAGTGTTCCAGTTGGTGGGTACACGCTGTCATTTATTTTTAAATGAGGTTCTAAAAATTACATTCGTGTGTGTGTGTTGTATGTTAATGTTATACTCATGTTGTGAAGGTCAGAGGACATCTTTAAATAATGAATTCCTTCAAATTTCTTCATGTGGGTCCTGTGGACAGAACTCAGGTTATAAGATGTGGTGGCAAGTACCTTGACCCGCTGAGCCATCATACCAATGACGATGATGTGATTTATTAGCACAAAGTGAATGGAATCCAAGCATCAATAGCACCATAGCTGTCAATCATGCCCAAAAATATACCACACAAAATACAAACTGTGACCTAAGAGTGAAAACAAGGACAATTTTCACAGGTATCTTTATAATGAAACTACTTTTGTCTAGGTGACAAATAAGAAATGCTATACAAATAAGAAAGACAGATTAATTTTGGTAGACATGAATATGGCAGGAATAATTTTGTAACTATTAGCAATAAAGAGTGATGAAATTAGGAGATTGCCACAGGGTTCAACAAGTGTTGTAAACTTTCTATAAATTGAAATAGACATAGTGTATGAAATATATTCCTTCATTAGCATTTATTTTTCTTAATATGTCACATCTGTAGGCTAGGATGGAGAAATTGTTAAATTTAAATAAAGTATACTTTTATCTTTACAAAGAAAATGGAAATGGATCCTTCTTGGGATGTAAATAATGTGCTCAATGCATTTTTATTTGAAATGAGAATTTATTGATAACTTATTGAAACTTTGAGAAGAAAAATATTTTAAATACCTTAAAATAATCTTTAAATGGATTTTATGATGGATGACCTTTGTACTATAATGCTATTCTTGGAGTTCTGTTCATCCTACTGCAAGCATCTGTCAACTTTATAATTGCAACTCCCTTGTAAAATCAATGTATTTTTTATATCTCCTGATACATCTTTATTTTCTGAAAACTCTTGCTTCAAACATAGTGTCCCCTGGAGGTATTTTTCTGTCATTTTAGAAATCTTTATACTGAATTATTAAATCACTTTGCCCTAAAGAGGTAGACCAATTCCAAGGAAAATGACATACATTTTGAATTCAGAGACATCTGAGATAAGCATCCTAGAGTAATGGATATTCCATTGCCAGCACAGCTGGGCTCAGTGCGTTCATTTTGTAAATATACTTTGCTTTTTTTTTTTGTATTATCCAGTTTTCTTGGGTGGATTAGAAGTCTGAACGTTGCTTTGTTTAATGTAAGTTCACATTCTTTTACTGAGCTTAATACAATACTGGAGATTAACAATTTATGTTGGCTTGTTTGTATTTAGTCCATGTGTTATGAAGATGCAAAATTGATTTGGATAGCACAGTTAAGAACACATAGGATAAAGAATAGAAGGGATCCAGTTATCATTGTGAAGGCCAACTCTTATTTTCAAAATCATTCACACAAGATGCTAACTAACTGCACATACAGAGGCAAAGCTATTAACTTAGTGTTCTATAATTATGTTCATGCATCTAAACACACATCTACCTGTCATTATCATCTATCTGCTATAACTATCATCTATCTATCTATCTATCTATCTATCTATCTATCTATCTATCTATCTATCTATCAATCTAATCTCTTATGTATTTGTTTGTCCACTTTTTACCATCATGGTAAATTCAAATTCTAATAAAATTATATGTCACTAAAAGGAATTCTTCAACCCAAAAGCAAGAAGTGGGAACATCAATATATCATATCAATCAAGGTAACTGAGTGGAGTAGGCAGTGATGATAAAGAGTTTCTGGAAATGTGTAATTGGTTTTCTTTATAGCTTTTAGATGTTTGGAATGTGATTTAAGAAATAGAAAGCTTTTAAATCCATGCATTTTTGTTGTTAATTTACCGAATGATTACTCTGAAAATTTACTGACTTAGAAGAGAAGTTGTAAGTATTCAAAATTGAGATAAATATACAATACACTAAACAATGTATAAACCAAAGAGGCAACAGCATGTTAGATCTGTACCATTTTATAATGTAGTACAATTTTATTTGTATTTTAATAAATAAAGCTTGCCTAAAGATCAGAAGGTAAAACTAAGCCACTAGAGGCCAGGAACTGGTGTCCCATACCATTAATTCCAGTACTAGGGAACACATGCCTTTAATCCCAGCACTAGAGAGGAATATATATTAACTTTTTGCCATGATAATAATGGCCATATAGAGTGATCACTAATTCTAGAAAAAGGTTTCATCTACCTTCCTGTATATGATTTTGGGTTTGAATCTCTATCATTTTTCTGCAATGAACCATGAGTGCACCTAACATAAACCTCAGGGAGTCTCCATAAGGAGGATAGGGCCCCACCCAGATGATTCCTTCAGGAATTTGAGAACACTAAAAACACCACTGAAAGATCAGCTTTAGACTACAAACTGCCCAGAACAATTTCAAGATGGCTAGTGAGATGATCCAGCCTCACAGACTACTCTAGTCAGGACTTGAGGTAAGTCCTGCACTTTTCCCTTATGCAGAGATTGAACAACAAATGATAAATGTATCTATCTCATGACTTGACAATTAAACAAAAATTTTCTTTTCTGTATCCCCTAAAGATGCATCACCCCCAGACAGAAGGAAGTAAATTTAATAATATGACACTCACATTCCCAAAAAGTGTCATAGGTGATTTTCAGTCTTTCAGTGGGGTTATGAATATTTGTCAGTATATTATGGGGCAGTTGGTTACAAGTTGTTTTTGGTTATGGTCAAGAGGAAAGCTGAACAATGGGATTAGATTCAGAATTCTTGTTTTGAAAAGAAAAGGGGGGGATACAGATATGATAGGGTAAAAGGGTAGAATCTGTTTTGAAAAGTAAAAATAAATTATATATATATATGATAAGATGAGCCGAGCGATGGTGGCGCATGCCTTTAATCCCAGCACTCGGGAGGCAGAGGCAGGCGGATCTCTGTGAGTTCGAGACCAGCCTGGTCTACAGAGCGAGTTCCAGGACA
>NC_022018.1:25347239-25370216 GCF_000317375.1 Microtus ochrogaster
GGACAATCAGGACACAAAAGAGAGTGAATACAAAACCCTGCCCAGACAAGGCTAGACAGTCCTTAAATAAACTCTGCTTCATAGAAAAGTTTGACAGATATTCTAGGCCAAAGATGAATACCCCAATATTGCAGAGGAACTTAGTGTGACTGTCCAGGCAATCAGCTATTTCTGTGATTTCTCACATTTTTTGGAAGACACTTGCTTACACTTCCTGCTTACTCAATTAATATTATTTCCTTCTTAGGCCTCTGAGAAAGTTGGAAACTAGGTAGTTATGGTTTTAAATGTTTATGAGACTTAGAAAAGAAATTCACTAAAGAAATGTAAAGTATATAAGGTTGAGAGATAACAAAAGATAGTTTTTGATGGTAATACAAGTTATGTTAGAAAATAAATTAGATAAAAAAAATTTGGACTCACCAAGATAGGACATATATGAAGTATTTTCTCTGAATTTGTTAAATGCAAATTAACTAGACATTGTTGTTGTGTTTAGTGCATGTACATATTGTATATAGTAGTTGTACTTATTGTATATAGTTTTCTATATTAGTTATCAACTTTATTTTTAATTTTAGACAAAAAGGGAAACTATAGTAATATTTTATTTGCATTTTAATAAATGCCTGAAGACTAGAAAGTAAAACTAAGCCACTAGAGACCAGGCAGTGGTGTCTCACACATTTAATCCCAGAATTAGAGTCACATGTTTTTAATCCCAGCACTAGAGAGGAATATAAGGCAGGATGAGACAGTAACTTGTTTCTTTTCAAATCTGAGGACTTCTTAGAGGTAAGAGCTATTTGCTTTTCTGATCTTCAGGTTGAACCTCAATATCTGTCTCTGGATTTTTATTAATTGTGTTACATTATTTTCCAAAACATTTTTGCTAAATGAAGCCAGCATAAATTTAATTATTTTTTGTTTATTTTCAAATTAATGCCTTAAAATTTAGTTTGCCTTTTTCTTCATTTTTGCAGAAATGGAAGGTGGCTGATTTATTTGAGAAATGGTGAAGGGACACAAACAAATCCCCAAAGTGATGCTAATTTTTTTAATTAAATATACATAAATTAATCTACATAGTTCTGGGAACAAACTAATTCTTAGAAATGCACAGAATTCATTATGAGCCATTAACAATGTATTCAGTAATTACTAGCAGTATGAAGAAATCATGAAACAAATTCACATTTTTTGTTTTGTTTTAAAATGATTAAGTTTACCTAGGTTTTGGGAATTCAGTTGCTGTTTGCAAAACATTCTTTACAGAATAGTTTCAAGTTTCAAGTTTTTCTTGTAGAAAATATGCTAAAATTTCCAACAAAAGGCAATTAGAATATTTGGCAGAAATATCATTAAGGATTGAAGCTACCATATCTACTTAATAATCCCAGTCTTTTATTACTTAAACTATTAAGTCCCTTTCATGATCTTACATAATATTACACTTTATATAGAATATTGTAGAAGAAAGCTTCAACTTAATTTATAATGACAGCTCTATTAAATATATACAATGGGTGGGTTATGTCAGTTACTCTGACTTATTTCAAATCCAAAAGATAAATTTTCCTTCCATATCTTTCAGTTGAGGTGGTATAATAATTTCATCTTTGTCATTACTTGAACAAAGTTGATCTAAGCCATAACTTGCCTACTCCCTGTTTTTATAAATAAATTTATCTTTGAAAATAACTTCAGACAGTCCCTTACATACCATAGCCTATGGGCCCTTGCCATTATGGCATAAATGTATGTCTACACCTGAGTCTCTACATCCAGCAAAGAAAATACAATTACTTCCTAGCTCTTGAGAAAAGATACTGAAAGGAAGATAAGAACACTAAATTTATTTATAAAGAAATAATATAATAATAAACTATTTAGCTTAATAGTTTTCAATGAAATTAGGTCTTAGGGATCTATTACAACCATGAATGCAAAGCAAGCATATAAATTTTCATAGACTCAGATACATCACTTAAAAAATGAGAATAAAAACTGTGGGTTTTTTTTTTTCTGCACTCAGTGCTCTGAGGCAAACATTTTCTGTACAAGTCTATCATCTATCATCTATAGGTCTGTAATTCTGATTCCTAGGGAACTCCTGTGATAAAGTTAGTGGTCTGCAATGCAATTTTCAAGAGATGATGTAGATAAACGAGGACTAAAAGTAAAGCACTTGTTTATATGACCCATAGAATTTCATTTTAAGTCATTATTAAATATACAATGTGATAATCCAATTCAGTACACACTCTCCATGACTTTTGTGAAGCCTTTCTGTGGGTCATAGTAATTTGCATTTGCATTGAATTCATTTAATATTAGAGTCACTTTGACAGGTATGGATTCTTTTCAGTTAATCATATATACAAACATGCATAATATATAAATAAGAATGGCATATTTACTCTAATTGAAAATTACTAAGGAGTTATCATATGCAAATTACTATGGTAAGTGCTAAGCATAGAATGCTTATATTCTTCAGTAGAAAGCAGATTATGAAACAATCTTAAGTGCTAGTTACATGAAATGTTTTACAACTCAGATAATGAGAACCTGTGACAGACACATTTTGAGCACATATATTCAAAATTAGACAGGTGAATATAGAACTGTGTTGCTGCCAGGTGCTGTAGCAATGTTCACATCCTAGGCAGAAAGGGTTGTCCAGCTGTCTTGTAAAATCAGGATGTCTGGCGGTATCCCTGACTTCTGCCCACATAGTGCCCAAAATTGCTTTGTGATATCAAATTTAACAGCCAAAACTACCTCCAGATTTGGAAATGTCACCTAGGGTACAAAACTTCCTTTCATGAGTAAATACTATGCAAATGAGTGACTCCAATTAAACAAGGTTAGAAACCAATATAGGTCATGAAAATGGATGAGATGCTTGCATTGGTCATGTGGCTATGAACAACACAGAAGAGGTCATGGGAGAAAAGCAAACTTTTGAGGGAGAATATAGAGAACTTAAAAGACATAAAAGCTTCAGATGGCTTTTCCAGCACCATTGGAAAAGAGAATCACATGGGAGCCTGTTAAAAGGTCGACTTCTTGGCATTTGTGACTCTCTTGGCTTGAATTCATGTAGACAATGGAAAATTATGAGAAGAGAAATGAAAATTTTGAGATTAACTCAATTAGTGGTAAACTGTGTCTGGAATGGTTAATAAAAATATGGAAGAGTCAGATGCACCAAGTTTGGGAATTGGAATAAGCCTTGGTTTCTTGGCATAAATATAAGGAATGCTTTGGTTCTAAAGTACACTGAGCAAGATAAGACACTGATACATCTTTCTTTGTCCTCCTGGAAGCAATGGCTTATAAAGGACTTCTGGAAATCCTTTAATATTATGCCATCTCTATATCTGATAAAGGTTTTGAAGGCCTTGGTTCCTGGATCAATTTTATTGATTTTGTAATTTTAAAAGTATAACCCACAGTTATCAAAATGATTATATTTATGAAGAAAATTCTATTGCACACAGTTATTTGCAGAATCATTTCCATTTCATAACTGTAAGTGTAGAAGTTTCTGCTTAGGAATGGTGGGGAAGTGAAGAGTTGTTTGGATAGTACTTCACCATGATATGCCATTCCCTAGGTCCTTTACCATCTGTGTTCACTGAGTTGGAAACTGCTGAAGTTGCTTTGTTTCTCTGGAAAAAGTCTTTGTCACTACCTTGCTTCCCAGGTCTGTCTGTGGTTTATCTTTATGGCCCATGATCAAGTGACTTTTGATTCATATTAACAAATGATGACTATGTGGAAGTAGACAAGATAGATATAATTCTAGAAATCAAATACTAAGGGTCTATGACTTCAATTCTTGATTTAATGTTTCAAAATCAGACTTTTATAGCCAGAAAAGATTAGTGATTTATTCCCTATACATATTGTCTGCAATAAGTCTGTGATATTTAGGTATATAAGAGTGGGTATGTATACATGGATATGGATGCATGAACATGTGATAATAAACCAACAGCAGGTTTCTTCTATTGTCCTCCTTTTAACAGTGGAATAAAGAAAATTGATTTTATTTATTGTAAGTATATTCTAATCAAGGACACATTCAAATAATTTTATTATTTTTGTTTAATATGTCAGATAATAATTGTAGCATTCAGTATCTGAATAGGAAATAGAAAATATGCTGAAACAGGAAACTGATGAGGGTTAAAGGTAACCAATTTGATATGACTAAACAACAGGGGGCTAGGACCAGAATTTATTACTAACTCTAAGGCAGTCATTGTTAATTTTTTTAAAAAACAAGATCTTACTCCATAACTCTCAAACTTGAGTGTTGGGATTATAATCATGTGCAGCCTTCCAAGTTTCAATGTAATTATTACTCTACCCAGAGAAATTAAGATGAAATCCTAAAAGAAGTTTAGGATCTTCTAGTGGATATGGATAAGCTATCACTGTCTCTTAATGCCCCTTGTCAGTACATGTAGATTGTCAGTTAGGCTAAGAGCACAAGGAATATACCTGTCTCCCCAGCAGCACACAGTATGTACAAGTGCATGCTGCAGTGTCTGGGCTTTATGTGGGTACTAAGCATCCAAGTTCTAGACTGCATGCTTATGCAACAGGCACTTCATTGTTGTGGAACATTACTTTAACTATTAAAAATGGATTTCATTTATTTATGTTGCATTTGTTTAATTATGTGAAAATGTGTTGTTGCTTTACTGTGCCTGTCTGAGGAACATGATTGATCTAACACAAGGCCAAATGACCAGTAGCTAGGCAGTAGAGGGCTAAATGGGACTGTTGGGAAGAGAGAATACGTGGGAGGAGAAATCTAGACTTGAGAGAACAATTGAAGATAGAGAAGAGAATGAGGGAGAAAGGGGGTGAGATTTTCAGGTCCAGGAAGACTTCAGCCAGCCAGAAATGGAGAAGGACATATTGAATGACAGAAATATATAAAATCTTGGGTCAAAGCACAGATGAAGAGAAACATGCTACTATAATAGTTAGTGGGGCAAGCATAAGATAAGGCTAAGTATTTACAATTTCATAATTAATAATAAGTCTCTGTGCCATGATTTGGGAGTTGGTTGGTGGGCCAAAAGGAAGCCTGCTACATTTGGCATTCCAACATGAGGCTGGAATTTCCTCATAGAGCCTAAAAAAAAACCAGAAAAAGCAAGCAAACAAACACACAGAATGTGAGTCCTCTAAAAGGCTCTGCCATACAGTGAGTATTCAAGTAGTTAGCATGTTAAGTAGAAACAAAATCCTTAGTAAAAATGTTTGCCACCTTGTGGGCACTGACTTCTGAGAGTTGGGGCAGTTAAAAACAGCTTCCAGATAAATACTTAAACAGAGTGGACTCTCAGAATCGGAAAGGGGTGGGGTCAGCTACAGGAGCTTTTGTGGAGGGCGTAGTTTAGTAGTTTAAGGTTAGGCTTATGTGGTCAGTCAGAAAATTCTAGAGATAATGCAGTAAAGGCAGGACCGAATGGCTAAAACCTTTAAACAAGTTATTGTGTGCTTACAAAATGTGTGCTTAAAAGTTATTGTGTACTAAAAAAAGAAAATAAAACGCGTATAGAAAGTCATAGGAAATAAAGTCTTTAAGGAGAGAGTGAAATAATATAAAGAAAAAAGCAACTTGAATGTGGAAAATACACAGGGAACCTGAATCCTGTGTGGTGTGTGTTGACTTTGTATTTTTTGAATGTTGATGAGCAAATGACAGCTCTTGGAAGACATGGGGTTGTAAATGGGATGTGGTACTAAACCAGTTTACATATGTTCGGAATGACTTAACTTTAAAAAGGAAGTCATAACAGGTATTGCACTTCAGAAGATATTTGTTTCCTGTGGAAACCAAAGTTGTGGACTCCTTAAAAATAAATAGCAACTAGGTTTGATGAGTGAGACTTGAACATTTTGGCTGCAGATATAAAGAAATAAACCAGGAAAAAATTACAAGACACATATGCTGATAACTCTGCATGGAAACAGTTCTGGGATTGAACAACAAATATTTCAACTAGTTTTCCCAGGATTTGACCATTGCCTCAAATTTTTCAGGGTCCCATGGAGATACTGTCACACTCAGATAACAGAAAGTAGTCTAGTGAACACAATGCCCACATTCCAAGAGGTGGAGTAAGTGGATTTTGTGATATTTTATATCATGAATGTTTGTCATTTTTAGAGAGTCAGTTGCATATTATTACTGATCATGGTAAGAGAGGAAACTAAGCAAGGGATATTGCATTCAAGGATCTGTTTCTGAAGAAAAAAAGGGGGAGAACAGAAGGGATGGAAAAACAGGTAGAATATTAAATCTACTTCAAATTAAAAAATACCTTTTAAATTAAAATATTTTACGTTGGTATAGATTTTTGCATGCAACATTATATATATATATGTTTCTACTCGTGTTTAAGGGGTTTGTATATTGATATAAATTTAAGGTTATTTTTGTTACAACATACTTTATATACATTTCTACTCTTGTTTAAGGTATTGTGCCTGTGAAGTTCATTTTAAAATGTAAAGTTTTAGTCTTTAAAAACTATTTTTAAAACCATTAAAGATAATTAAGAAATGCCGGTTAGAGCCAGGCAGTGGTGGTGCACGACTTTAATCCCAGCACTCAGGAGGCAGAGGCAGGCAGATCTCTGTGAGTTCGAGGCCAGCCTAGTCTATAAGAGCTAGTTCCAGGACAGGAACCAAAAGCTACATAGAAACCTTGTCTCGAAAAATAAAAAAAAAAGAAAAGAAAAAGAAATGCAGGTTAGTAGTTAGTCATCTATATCAATCAGACTTGTAGTTATGTTAGATATGCTTTTAGGATCATACAGAAATATATTTCATATAGATAAATGGTCCTTAAACACTTCTAAGACCTATAGAACATAGCATTAAAAATATTTTGTTAACATAAGACATTTCACAACAGTGAAATATGTCTGCTTCAGGCGGCACCAATCTACTCCATAAAAGGATGATGGGCATTGAAGAACTTCCATATGGAGTTTGCTTTCATTTTGGAAAAGCTAGCCATTTGGGCAAGAAACTGGTCTTGCTTTGACTCCTGATAGTATGCCGTACACACTGGACAAGTAGGATACAAAAGAAAAGAACTGCCAAACTTTGCCAAAACAAGGCAGGACAGTTCTCTAAATTTCTGGCTTCATAGAAAACTCTGTCAGATATTCTGAAGAACATAAAGGAAAGCAACTTCTAAACTTTTACAAGATAAGTCAGGGTATTCCTTTAAAATTACTGCTTCATAGAAAAGTCTGCCAGATATAGTAGGCCTATAGACCAAAGATGGATGCCCAAAAACTGCAGAGGAAACTTGGGCTACTGTCCAGGCAGTCAGGGATCTGTAATTTCTATGGTTTTGGAGGTTGTTTACTCTGCACTTTCTGTTTACTCAGGTAATGCTATATCCTTCTGGGGTCTTTAATGGAGTTGAAGACTAGATAGTTATAACTGCAGTTTTTCTTAGTTATGATAAAAGATAAATCAGGTACAAACTTTGGCCTCACCAAGGAAAAATAAACACTGCAATATTTTCTCTGAATTTGTCATATAGAAATGGACTTAATATTTTAAATGTAATTCTTACTTGATGACTGTTCTTTTGAATATAGTTTTAAGATATTAATATTAAAAACTTTGTTTTAATTTAGACAAAAGGGGAAATATTATACAATATTACCTTAACTATGTAAAGATCCATTACATTTATTTATGCTGCACCATATTACTTTGGTTATGCAAAGTTGTGTTACATTTATTTATACAGAATTTTTTTTAATTATGTGAAAATTCATTGTTGTTTTAACTTGCCTGCCTAAGGGTACTTATTGGTTTAATAAAAAGCTGAATGGCCAATAAGTAGTCAGTAGTGGGTTAGGTACAGTTTTCAGCAGAGAGAATAAGTAGAAGGAGAAATCTAGGCTTGAAAGAATGAGAGAAGAGAGAGAAGAGAACAAGGGAGGAAGGGAGGGAGATGCCCAGGGCTAGACAGACACAAAGTAGGACATACAGAGTTAAATGTATAAAGCCCTGAGGAACAACATAGATGAAGAATAATAGATTACTATAAGAGCTAATGGGACAAGCATAACATAAAGTCTAGCATTCACAATTAAAAATAAGTCTCTATGTCATTATTTGAGAGCTGATGGGTGATGCCAATGAAAACCTGCTACACTTTACTGGCCAAACCATCTTCCCAGGCCTGGTTAAATACGGAGTGAGAAATGAGCATATTTCACTATTTATTAGTAATGAGTGATTGAGCAAAGCAAGCTACAGAGTTAAACATGTTCTCAAGTCACACATACCCATGTTACCAAATGAAAGACACTGATCGAATTATAATTGTTTTACATTGCCTGTAATTCTGTTTAAAACTCTCCAGCAAAGACATTGTACAATTTGTCTTTAAATTATGACCTAGTAGAATTTAGTTAACATTTGTAGTGTAATTGTATATCTACATTCCAAGGCAGCAATGGTATTTTAATTAGCATGCTGGCTATTAGAAATGATTTTTTAATTGTCTAAATTTGCTGATGTTAAATATATGCAGATTGCATGTAACTACTTATTAGATTTTTTTTGTCTCATGGCTTGCACCAGAATATTAGTTGAATTTGAGGCTCTCTACAAAGAACTGAATTGAGTAGCATTCAGGTCTGAATGTGAATAAATAAATAAATGTGCTTGTGGAAGAGTCAGCCTGAAAGTTCTTTAACTGTACCTTTTAAATGTACCTTTAAAAACATTATAAGATCTGCTGAAGAGGCTCAGGGTTAAGAGCAGTAGTTGCTCTTGTAGAGGGGTAGGGTTCAGTTCCCATCACGCACATGGCAGCCTAAAACCATCTGTTACTTCAATTGCAGAGCATCTGCTGTCTTTTTCTTTCTTTTGTGGGCACAACTCATGAATAAAGTATACATACATAAATGGAGGAAAAACACTAATAACACATAAAATAAAAATAAATAAATCTTCAAGACTTAATAAGTAAAAAAAAAAAGTAGCCAGGAAGTGGTGGTGTATGCTTTTTTTCTTTAATTTTTTCTACATTTTACATTCCAAGCCAGTTCTTCCTCCCACATCTTCTCTCACCTCTTTCTCCTCCCATCTTGCCCACCCCCTCTCCACTCCTCCCGATGGGTAAGGGCTCCAATGAAAAGTCCATAAAGTTGGTTGTGGATCTCGGCATCTGGTTCCATCAGTTGTAGGATGAAGGCTCTATGATGATAGTGGTCATAGCTTTACTTTTAGCGCTTGGGAGGGAAAGGTAGGGGATCTCAGTTAGTCTGAAGCCATCCTGGTGTACAGAATGAGTTCCAGAACAGCCAAGGCTATACAGTGAAACCCTGTCTCAAAAGAAAACAAAATAAGAGTAGAAAACACTATCCTGAGTGAGGTAACCCAGACCCAAAAAGATGAATATAGTATGTACTCACTCATAAGTGGATTCTAGCCATAAATAAAGGACATTGAACCTATAATCCGTGATCCTAGAGAAGCTAAATTAGAAGGTGAACCCAAAGAAAAACATATAGTTATCCTCCTGGATATTGGAAAGAGACAAGATTGCCAGGCAAAAATTAGAAACTTTGGGGTGCGGGTGGGGTGGGGGTAAGGGGAGATGGGGAGAAAAAGTGAGAAGGGGGGATGGGGAGTGCGTGCGGGAATGGGACGGTTGGGACGGAGAAAGGGTGGATATGGGAGCAGGGAAGTATATATCTTAATTAAGGGAGCCATTTTAGGGTTGGCAAGAGACTTGACTCTAGAGGTGTACCCAGGTGTCTATGGAGATTTCTCCAGCTAGATCCTTGGGCAGCTGAGGAGAGGGAGCCTGAAATGGCCCTATCCTATAGCCATATTGATGAATATCTTGCTTATCATCATAGAACCTTCATCTGGCGATGGATGAAGCTAGAGACAGAGACCCACATTGGAGCACTGGACTGAGTTCCCAAGGTCCAAATGAGGAGCAGAAGGAGGGAGGACATGAGCAAGGAAGTCAGGACCGCGAGGGGTGGGCCCGGGATGGGCCCGTGGCCCACCGACTGAGACGGTGGGGCTAATTTAATGGGAGCTCACCAAAGCAAGCTGGACTGGGACTGATGGAGCATGTGATCAAACCAGACTCTTTGAACTATCAGACAAGTAGGGCTGACTGAGAAGCCAAGGACAATGGCACTGGGTTTTGATCCTACTGCATTTACTGGCTTTACGGGAGCCTAGTCTTTGTGGAATGCTCACCTTCCTAGACCTGGATGGAGGGAAGAAGACCTTGAACTTTCCACAGGGCAGGGAACCCTGACTGCTCTTTGGACTGGAGAGGGAGGAGGAGGGAAATGGGGGAGGGGGCGGGGAGGAGAGAAATGAGAGGAGGGGAGGAGGCAGAAAATTTTAAGTACAAATAAATAAATAAGAAAAAAAAGAAAAAGAAAAAAAGAAAGCAAAATAATCTGCAATTTCTGAAACTGGGATAATTTAGATAATAGTTCTTGGCTAAGAAATGGCCAGGAATTATTTTGTATTTCCAAGACATTCTCATACGATTTTAAAAATGTGCCTGCTTTAGCTTTGTTTCTAAGGCCGTAGCTCTGAAATTAGTGACACGACACGCCCCTTTAAGGAAACTTGATTGTCTCAGTGATTTTGATGGGACTGAGACTCCTGTTTAAACTGTCAGGGGTAGTGAGGGTTGGATTATGAAATTTATGTTTCTGAGTCCTACCTAAATTTAGAAGAGCTAAATATTGAGTGTGAAAATGTTTTGGAGATATTTATTATTCTTATCAGAAGTTTCACATTTAATGCATATAGAAAAATAGTATATAACAGAATTTTTTTAAATTCTAGATTTTAATTAGATGACACTCTAAGCAGTCATGCAAAAATTGAAAGCAGTAAGAGATATTGGTTTCTCAGATTGATAGCTATGATGGCAAATCTCAGTTTTCAACTTGATGAGCGCCAGAACCACTTAAGAGGCCCCGTCTCCTTTAAGCTGCTTTGCTAAAGTATTTTGTCACAGGAAAAACAAATAAACCAAGACAACAGCAGATTAGCTTCACATATAATAGTTTTACAAGGGTAACACTTAATAGATTATAAAATATGATTATTTTGAACGTGGGTATATCATATCTTGGTTTTCTTCTTAGATTATACCCAGCACAGAATACGTGATTCTTCAAGAACATATGCATCTTCAGATAAATAAACTGAGAAATATCAATAATGAAAACTTCAGAACTTACTTTCTAAGGACACTTGCAGACAATTTTAAATGTCTTAAAGCTCTTTTCAGATCGTACCCTTCTTCCAACCCCTGGGTCAGCAGCATGTCGAGTCCAAATGACAGCAATAGTTATTCCTGGTGAGTAAGCAAATTAACTATAATAATGACCCTTGATTGTACTGATTGATGAAACAATTTTTCAAATTACTTTAGGCTGTGAACTCAAACGTGAAATGCATCTACAGGTTCATAGGTTAAAACAAGAAATTTTCTCAATAGCAGAAGTATTTTGCACTCAAAAAAGACTGAAAAAAGTCAATTATAAGTGAAAGAAACAAATCCAAAGCATCAGCCCATAACTGCTGCTTCCTCACTATTCACTTCTGAATATGCAGTACAACGTCCTTCATTTTGTAAGATAGTAATATGTGTATTAATATGTAAATATGTTCACGATGGCTTTTTGCTCATTTATGAAAGAAAGAATTGTGAGCACAATGTTTTGTTTGGGATATCAGATTTTCTTTCTTCTTTTTTTCTACTTGACTCCATCCTCCAGTTATTTACATGACAGAACAGTTTCTGTGGCAAAAAGTGAAATCACAAGGGCATAGGTAAAAAGGAGCAAATATTGCAATGTTTAATGTGCATCTTAGTGATACTAAAAAGACACAGTCATGAAGCATTTTCTTGATAATTAATATATTTTTAAAAATACAAATATTTCACTATTTCAAGAATTAAAAGACTAGTATTGGGATAGGTTGGTGATATATGATGTGATGTGCATGTGTGTATGTGTGTATGTGTGTGTAGAAGGATAAGTATGCCAATAAACATGTTTAGAGGTCAAAATATGACCCTCTGCTGTTTGGTTTTATTCCTTTGACTTCCTTTCAGGTTCTGAGAATCAAATTCGGGTTCTCTTGTGTGGCAAGTACTTCTGCCTGATGGGCTATCTTAGCTGGCATTTTTCTTGGTTGATTGGTTAGTATGTTTGTTTGTCAAGAACTTTCAGAGGCATTAAAAGTTACTGAACAAGTTTGCTGAAATTAAAATCAAAGATCTTATATAGAAGTAAGGATGACCTTGCATCAGGCTGTTTAACCTTCACAATTTGTGAAAAAAATAATGGAAAGAAAACTATAGAAGTGTCATTATAAATGTTATTTGGTGAAATATTTTTTCTCTACTGTGATCAGCTATTTCTGTATAATTTAATGTTGCTTTAATATAAGAAAATGCTTAACATTAGAACATTACTATAGGAAGACTTCTGGAGGAAGGGACTGTGAAAGGCAATTCAGAGAGAATAAACTTGTTTGATAGGTCCTGAAAGTAACCTTTGATATTCATTTAAAAAAGTTAAATTTTTATGAAGTTGGCAAGGGAGAGTAAACAAACCATAGCACTACTTCATCAAATAAAAGGTGCCTCTGTGTAGAGTACGTTCACTTCTCTGCTTGCTAGATTTTACCTAAGCCCTTCCCTGTTTGTTTCCCATTTCTAATGTCCTCAATGAAAAGAGGTTGGAGAAAAGCACCATTCAACCATTATCTAAGTAGTATAGTAAGAAGGACTTATTTACTTATTTTAGTAAGTAGATTTACGATTTAAGAAATAAACACTTGGCTCACTCAACAAGGTCTACAAATAACCATGAGGGAAATGAAAAATTAAGAAAAGCGTCAGGCTCAAAGAGGAAACAAAAGAACATTGCATATTGGAAGCAATTCAATGTTCACCCTACAAGACAACTAATAACAAACCTACAGACACAGTAAGTCCAAAAATGATTCTTGAATACAGTTCTTCCTGTTGTGGTGATCCCTGACCATAATTATGTTGTTGCTATTCCATAGCTGTCATTATGTTATGGTGATGAATTTTAATGGAATTATTTTTGGAGACAGAAAACTGCCAAAGGGGTTGTGATACACAGGTTGAAGACTACTGTTAAAAACAGCATGGGTTTGTCAGCACCTCACATCTCTGTCCACCCAGCTACAGAAGACTTTATGGCAATCCTTCAGCACGTCATCCTGGAGATAGCTCATGCGGAGTAGGAAAATACAAGATGACTATAAAAACTATATATTAATAAACGGCAATTCTTTGTCTAGGTCATGATGTCAAAAGAGAATTTATTTATTTTTAAATATTAATTTGATAATAGTATTATCTTTCATGAGTGGTTACTAATAATGGGATAAGACTCTTTCTTGGCATTTTCTTATTACTCCTCATAAACCTGTGGATAGGTATTTTATTTATCTTTAATTAAAGCTAAGAAATTTAGTTCTTTTCCTTTAATATTTATAATTGAGTAAATTTGTACTAATTAAATAGCCAAAAAAGATTTTTTCTTAAACATCAGAAGTATGCCAACAAAAAACATGAATGAAAATGTATCCCATTCTCAATAAATGTCAAGTATATTATGCGGAAAGAAAAAAGGCTCGATTATAGAATAAGAAATATTTTAAAAACAACAGGAATCTTTAATTTTTACAATGATTAATCAATCCTCAAAAAAATCAAAGTAGATATTTCAACCTATAATTTCAATGAACCCACTTAAAGACATAGAACTTTTAAGTTCTGGAGTATATGTTTTCAAAATAATTCAAAAATACAAAGGCACAAATAGTTATGCCAGATTCTAATTCTTTGTTAACATCTTTAAGTATTTGGTTTTTATTATATTATTGTTGTTACTGAAAAGACATCTAATGTTTTTTTAACTTTTTGCAATTTCATACATGTATACAATGCTCTACAAATCCCTATTTAAATCCTTCACTTATACTTTTTTCTAGATGACCCCACTTCGCCTTCAAAACAGTTTTTTGGATCCTCTGAATTTCATCACTTTCTGAACTCTACCAATTTAGTTCATGCAACTTAAGAATAATTTTATATGGCATGTGTCACCTGTGCTTAGAGATTCACCGAGTTAAGCTTTAAACCTAATTTGATCCTTCAGAAAAGGTTGAAATAAAAACTAATCTCCTAAAAGAAAGTAAAATAGCATGTGGAATGGGAGATTTGGAAGAGGGTGACAAGGGCAAAGTCACAAAGCTGTCATTGTCACCCCTGTGGGCGTGCCAACATTGAGTGTTAAGCCTTGTGCTACAGCTTCAAGAGCACGGAGCATTAAGCTGATACAATGGGAAGTAGGCTGTCGACATCCAGCTCCTACTCAGCAAACACGTCTTCATAGAGAAAATAAAAGAGCCGAGTTTTATATAGGTTGCATTTCCCGAGCCAATTTTCTATAAATAACCCACTGATGTCAACTGAATTACAGTTTTCTCCAGCTTCTGAAGCTGTAGGCAAACCCAGAAGCCTATTACAAAGGCAATGACAGGCTTCTGGAACCTAATTGCATCAGGTCATCACTAACAGGACACCAGAAACAAAAGCTAGTAGGACCAGGAATGACAGGACCTGAATCTACTCTCAGATATTTGTCCAATTTTAAAAACTTAAACAAAAAACAAAATCTGTCTACTAGATTAGTCAAGGGCAGCTTTATTTTCTGATTTAGTCCAAAAGGTATTTGTGACTTTGGTTACTAGCTCACTAATAATTATGATAATAGCAATATTTATCAAAACGATATAAAATACTTTTAGAATAAAGGACATAGTTTCTACCCTTGGAAGTGTTTTTGGTGGCATACAAACTCCACAAGGGGTGCACTTTCTCCAGTCACAATAATCTGTTTTCTCTACCTTCACTCTAACAACGTATACTCTGCACTGTCTTCCTGTTGTTGGTGGTGAAATTCCTGTAGTAGTGAATAGCCTCTTTCTCTTTGGGTTATGAAGTAGCTATCACCATTTCTAGTGTCTGTGACTGGAGCTTTGCTCAGACTTCCCTCACTCATTCTCTTACTTGATGGTGTGTGTGTCTTGCCTTCTGATTGGCTATACCTGAAACTTTCTTAGGCATGGGTTCCTTGAGCTATTGGTAACGTTTAGGCTTCAGGCAGAGTTAGACCACACTGGATTTCCCCCTAACCCACTTGTATTCTAAGGTACAGGGGACTGCAGACAGAGCATGCAGTTCAGCACCCTGTATTCCTTCTGGCTTATCCATGCAATGTTTTGAATCCTGAAGCAAGACTTATTCTTTAAACATTCCTATGGAATAGGGCCAGAAACGCCTCTTTCCGGGGATTCCTCTTACCAAGGTCTCGTTTCCCTGGCTGAAGTAAGTCACCTGTAGTAAGTTCTCCCACCTTCTTCTGCTTTAAGGGATTTAACTTGGGAGTCGTTTCTCTCTTTCCTTGGTTTCTACATCATTTTTCTTACTTTTGAATGCATTTATTGTTCAATTATCCCATATTCCAGACATGCTCTGATTAACTCAGCAAGGCTAAACTGCACGCTCCTGTGTTCTGGAAATTTATGCTTTATTTGGTCACAAAGGAAAACAACATTAGTCATATTTTAACCCATTGACAAAGCCATTCAAGGGAGTCCTCTCATTCCTTGTAGCGATCATGGTGCTCCTACAATGATACATTACCCCGGATTATAGATTTGTGTCAGGAACGAGAATGTACCAGGAAGATCTTAATCTTTACAGCATATGATAAGAGACCAAAAGCATGTGCATAGCACATGAGGAAATCTCACCTGAATAAATGAAAAGAAGCTGAGTAGTTCTTATTGGACTGTACTCCAAATTCTTTTTAAGTTTATTATGTATTTATGTATTTTACTAATAGGTCAATACACAGCATGAATCGCAAGGCCATTTCTGTTGAAAGCATTAGCTCTTCACCTTAGCTCCCATGTACCAGTTAGAAACTAAACACAGGAGAAAGGCTGGATGCCTCTTCTTTTAGTTTGTATCTGTTTCCTTATCCCTAGATGTTGGGTCAGAGAACTGCTCAATTCCATATACAGGCTCTCAACCATTTAAGGTGCAGTGAGTGGTAATTGACTATTCTTGAAAGTTGAAGACACCAAGGTAAGATTTAACTGAAGTACAACCAGCAGTCATTACAAGGTCCTCCTTCAGGTACTTGCAGTGGTAACCAGAAGTCTTCAATCTTTGCTTTAAACCTTGCAGGAATAGTAGATCCTTGTGAGAAAGCCTGTATAAGGCCTGAACAATCATTTCATGAATTAACTAGGATCACATATCTGGTAAACCATGCTTAAAATCAAATGGAGACATCTACTGAGAAGTAGCAATTTCTTTGTCATCAAATATAAATTGTTCCTCTCTCTGAACAGTGGTGATTGCATTGCTACTGGTAAGCTCAATGTGTCTGAGAATGATGTAATGATCAACCTGCCCACAGTGTTACTCAAGGCTGGTTGATTATACAGACTTTTCCCTCTGTGCTTCTTATATAATCTGGAGCTCATGTTAATGCCTTCAGAGACAGGAGTGTGACACTTGACCCTCTTGTTTTTGAGACAGATTTATATTGATTAAATCACTTTTCTGCCTGTCATTACTACGTTAGCTCTTGATTTCAGGAGTGAGTAGCCAGATTTGATTTATTTTCCCTCAAATTAGATCTTCTGTGGTTTAGGACTCCAATAACAAGAAGAGAAAATATTTTTACAATGCCCAATTAGAGACATACTCTATTGACAAAAAGACTGAGATTAGATATGACAACGTGGAGTACCAATTGTGGTATAAAATGTGACTATATACAGATAAAATGGCAAAAGAAAATAGGAGTGAGCCTTTGAAAGCAAAACCTTTGGGTTCTGAAATAGTAAAGAATAGACGGATTCACAGTTTAATTGTTAAAGATGCTTTCCCTATTAAAATTATTTATGATTATAGAAGCAGACACAAATTGGATTGAGGTAGCTGCGAAAAGGAGGGAAGGAATAGGGAGAGAGGAGGGAGGAGAAACTGTGATTGAGATGTAAATTAAATTAATATATTTCATTATTATTGTTAATAATAAATCATTTAATTTGGCAGAGAAAATTATATAATATATTGTTTTTACAATAAAATTTTCTCTTCCTAAACGTAACTAAATGACCCCTTCTCCTTGTTAGATTCAAGGTTCTATGTTTGGTGTCTGACCAAAGCAGTGTAGGTAGAGATGATATGAATATTTTTGAGGCTTGTTTACTTAAAAATAGAGATTAATAATAAACTGTCATTTCCTCTGTAGTGTATCATGGAAAGAGTTCAGATTTGTGAGTCCTTAACTACAATTCACTCCACCCATGAACAAGATGCTATGTGAGTCAAGTATCAGCCTTCGTTCTAAAAACCACTGAGAAACTACAGCTCACTCTTCACCTCTGAGTTACTTGCTCAGTGGTGACTAATACTGTACACAAATTTCAGTAAGACATTCTATAAATTCAAAGGAGATTGATTTTGTATCAATACAAGTTTGAATATATGTTATAAAACTTAGCAGCATGCAAAGAATATGGCAAGTTGAAAGTATAATGGCAATATCACTTTTGATATAACACCGACAATAAATCACACAACCAGCAAGGTCATATATTAAAAACTAAGCATTGCAAGCATATAAGTTAAAGAAAATGAAAGGCCACTCCTAGAAAAGAAACTAGCTAAGCTATCATTAAGAGTAAAGACTTCCATAGGTTGAGTATGAATAAGTAACTGAACATTTATTAAGCAGTTAAAAGCCAAATACATGCTGCGTTAGCACGTTTGGACATCTTGGAGACAGACAGAGAAAAGAGTGCTTGTTGAAAGGAAACAAGAGAAATGCTTTAAATACTGTGATGAGAGGAACTCTTTAAGCACTGTGATGGTAAATTCTATGTGTCTGTTTGACTAGGCTAAGAGATGCCCAGGAAGCTAGTGCTTGCTAAATACATTAACATTTGAATCAGTATTCAATGTGGGGAGTTATCATCCAACCTCCTGAGGACCAGGATGGAACAGCTCTAGAAGAGATGTGAAGTCTCTGGTCCTCTTGTGGACAAGATACTCTTATACACCAAGCTCCTGGCTGTAGGCTTCTGAACTCTGGATTTCTACCAGCTACCTCCCCTGTCCTCAAGACTGTGCTTTATCATCATGGACTCTGTTTCAGAATGGATGGCATTAACAACTGTGTAGATATTACACACAAGATTTGTCTGAGTTCCTTAAATGAGCCACTTTCCACAATAAAGTCCTTCTTATATATTGTCAATTGAAACACCCTAAAAATAATGTATACATATATTGAAGATTCTATAGGCTGCCTGACTGATTATTTTGTGATTATAGGGAGTTGGAATATTTTGATTAAGAGTCAAAATTATCTTGGACTATTTTGTGTCTACTTAATAAATATGTATTAGCAACCTTTACATATGACCTAGCTCAAAAACTTTGTAATGTAATAACTTAGTTTAGCATTAACTTCCATCAACCAAAGTGAAGAATGTCACTGTATCTGAAATCTATAGCAAAGAGTTCCCAACATCACTGTAACCTGCCAAAACTGATATTACCCTCAAATGTATTTTTTATGTGATTTGATTTGTTCTATATCTATTTTTTTTTAAAAAAAACACATATAAATGATTATATAATGAGCATTTGATTCACAGTAAGTTGTTCCCAGGCCATGGCCATTCATACTTGACTCGGTATGAGTTCTTACATCACTGGAGCAGGGGTTGTGCTTTGTTATGTATTTCTATTCACATCTTTATAGAACTCCAATGTAGTAACAATGGCATTTAGCCTGATTAGGAGGCATTGTAACTTAAAATCAAAAATAAAAGGAAAAACAAAATTGAAGAATAAAAACATCCAGAATCTGAAGAAAAAATTCAAAGTTTCTCCTGCTTGTCATTAAGACACCAGAGGAGGCTGGGTGGTGGTGGTGCATACCTTTAATTTTAGCATTCGGTAGGCAGAGGTAGGCAGATCTCTGTCAGTTCTAGGCCAGCTTGGGCTACAATGTAAATTCCAGGACAAGGCTCCAAAGCTACACAGAAAAACTGTGTTTCAAAAGTAATCCAAAAACAAAAAAAGAGGAGAGATAGAAAATATATGAGACCTCTTTGCTCATATTCTCACTCCTCCCACTCTTGAACTAGATTTTGGGCCTGAGCTAATGGGAGCTCACCATCTTCAGTGAGACAGGGAAGGAACCAGCATTGGACCAAACTCTGACGTATAAATGTGGGTGACAGTTGTATGTCTAGGGCAGACCTTGAGGCAACCAGCAGCGACACCAGGATTTATTCCTTTTGCTTGTACTGGCTTTTGGGGAACCATTTTCTTTGGATAGATTCCTTGCTCAGTCTATATAGGGTAGGGAGGGCCTTGGACCTTCCCAAAGCATTGTGCCTTACCCTCTCTGAAAAGTAGATGGGGGAAAAGAGGAGGAAATGGGAAGAGGGGAGGGAGTAGGAACTGGGATTGGTATGTAAAATGAAAAAAAATAGTTTGTTTTCTTTTTAAAAAAAAATTAAAAATAAAACATACTAGAAAAATGATTTGAAGAGAAAATAGCAAATAGTTTATTTTAATTAATTGTTTGAATTTTCTAGAAAAAAAAACTGGGTAAAATACAAAGGGAACATAACTAGACAAACCATAGCCAATCTGCTGAGACCTGAAGACAATAATCTTCAAGACAGTTTCATCCTGGGAAACTGAGATGAAATTGACAGCTGACTTCTCACCAGAATCAATACGGTCAGAAGACAATGAAACACTTAAAGGAGAAAAGGGAGTTTTTGATGTGGAATTTCTATATAATGTATAATTCTACAGAAAAACTGTTCTCCACATAAAGGCAATACAAAGACCACTTTCAAACAGACAAAACTAATTTATCTACTACAGACATCAATTATACAAGATCTTAAAATAATCTTTTGTAACTTCACAGACACAGTAGCAGAATAGTTCTTGGATTACACTGTAGAAAGCAGACATGAGAATAAGCAAAGATGCTGGAAAACATTGAAGAACTAAAACATTTCTCTTATCAGTGGATAACCTTCCATCCATATATATGTATATTATATATGTATATATAATATACAAATATATTAGCCTATAGTTACTCTTCAGATGGCCACTGACTAAAATAAGGTCAATGCTATGCATTGTGTGTGCTATGATGCTTGCAGGATGTATAATATAAAGTCCTATTGTATGTGAAAAGAGAGCATTTCAAGGCTTCTACTCTTAAAATCGGGGACAGTAATGAACCCCATTTATACTACATTTTCCAGTACATATTTGTGATAAGGTTTAAATTTTTAAAGTAGTTCAATAATAGAAAATCAAAAGTAATAATAAAATTAATTAAAACATCTTAACCAAATCACTATAGTAAAAGCAATGTTAGTTAACTCTCTCATGCCCTTTGTCAAAATAGTTTTTGGAGTATATTCTCAGAGCACTCTCAGGAATGATGAAGTGAAACCATGGACAAAAGAGGGGCTGGTTTACTGGTGAAAAAGTATAAGGTCTGGCAGATTTGTAATGGGAAGCATACACTAAGAGTCTTATCCTTTAATTCAGTGAAATATCCTTTGGAGATAAACCATAATACATTTTAAAAAGCAACTTTTCTATCTCTACAGAAATCTCTAAAATTAACAAGAATGGTATAAGTAAAAAAACAATAAAGTCATTTGTATTTGTCACGTTGTAACTGAATAGGAAAAGGCTCTACTTCCCACTAAGAATCTTAAGACCCTAATCATAAAACAGGGATTAGTTTATGAAATATTGAGCAAAGAAAGCAAATAGGCTTAGGATTTCAGGAGACCAGAGATAAAAGAATATATTCGTTGAATGAACGGATAAAGGAACTGTAGTACTCACACACCATGGAACACTATGCAATTTGACTACTGACAACATAGCAGCATAGCTGTATATTAACGGATTAAATCACATTTAAACATCCAACTCAAAAAGCTCTGTACTATTTGACTTAATGTATACAAAATTCTTGAGATGGAAAAGTCTAAAGATTGAAAATACAGCTGTGGTCATCAAGGGTAGGGACAGAAGGAGGAGGGAATTGTGAGCATTAGAGTTAGTACAAAGAATCTTGGTGGGAACTTTACACACTGAATGTGTCAGGTTATCTCTATTAGTATGTGTTACATTGCTCTAGGCACACACCTACACAAATTAGTAAAGTGATTTAGACAGATATGAATGAATCTTGTGAATTATTCAAATGCTATGGTTATGCAATGATATTATGATTGAAGAGAGCTATAGGACAGTTACACTTTTGTGACATATTGAAAATGCTTAATTATTTCAAAAAGTCATAGAAGGTATCAAGTAAAAAGGTAAAACAAAGTAGCATAAATCTTCAATTCTCTCATGGAAGGATCTAAGAGAGAAAATAGGAACAAATAACAGAAGGAAAAAATCTAAAATCAAACAATAAAACACCTGAGTTAAATACAAATGTAGCAAAGAAGGAGACATGAAAAATTCGGGCCAGGTGAGATGTGATTCAACAGCATCCAATGCAACTTTTAGCACACAGAATCACAGTCACAAATCAGAAAAGCATTCTGCTGGGTCAGAAGAAAAGCAAGAACTATGGACACAGAGCTTATGAGTCCATTTCTTTAGGATCTGAACCGAGACCAAACACCTCTGTGGTTATATAACTTTGCTTGGGAGGGGATCCCATTTGACTGGAAATGGGCACAGGGGAGTTCTCTAGAGTGATGGGATTAATGGACACCTTCGGGGGTGTGTGGGTAACACAAGTACATGCATTTGTCAAAACTAATCAAATGCCACACTTAATATGAGAGCATTTCTATGGATACAAATTATACCTTCGTTTTGAAACGTCCTTTAAAAAGAACTTTAAGATTTTCCTCCTGCACTTCCTTCTGAATCACTGCCTGCACTTTCTAAAGCCCACGCTGTATCTGGATCACTGGAGGAGAACAGAAATGCAAAACAGTTCTTGTAGGCACTTTGAGAGCTTTAGATCAAAAGGCCTCCAGTAATCATTTTTCCATGACTACAGGTTGATCGCAGGCTATTCAAAAGTCAACCTTGCTTTAACGTCTACATAGTGAAGCAAAGACAAAAATGATGAACTCCCCAACATGTGCTTACAAGGATGGAGACTTTGAGTACATTTTTGGAGAATGCAGACAGCCTTCTATTTTCTTAAAAAAAAAAAACAAAATACCATAAGGGAGCCCCAGAACAGGGCAGTTGGAGCTTCAGTTAGATTTTAGAAAAATGGAACATAGGCATCACAGAAGAATTCAGTCTACTTGTCATCTATATTTAGAAATAAGTGAATATACTTCATCAAAATGTACCTTCTAAAACCACGAATTGTGAGTATCTTTAACTCCTTAAGGTATGTTTCTCATTATTTTAAGAGTTGTAACTGAACAGTTTTGACCAAGTTGAAATGTTCCTGTGAGAAATGTTAGCTGTGATGCCTGTTCACCTCTTCTGTGATTTTACCTGACTTGTCTAAGAAGGATAAAAATTGGTTCAAACTAACAAATGAAGTAGTCATGGCAAAATGTCAGTGACAGCTTTTACAGAATTTTATGAAAATTGTCTTATCTTCTGTTATTAGTTAAATTTAAAAACAAACAAATAGACCCAGAAAGACAAATATAATATGTACTCACTCATAGGTGGCTTTTAGGCATAAAACAAAGAAAACCAGTCTACAATTCACAATCCCAGAGAACCTAGACAACAAT
>NC_022018.1:25370688-25430765 GCF_000317375.1 Microtus ochrogaster
CAATATCTTTCAAACTGGTTCTGTAGGAGAAACTCTGCTGAGAGGTAACGTAAAGCAAGCTCACAATAAAATGAATGAGGATTTCTTTAAGTGTGGGCATTTGGGAGTGTCCAACAATAACAAAAAATAGAGCCCCTGTCTAACCCAGCGCATTTCAACATGTCAATTGCTCACTTACTACTATGCTCTAGCTTGAAAAATTGCTGAAGTGCCCTATTCATTTCTTTTATTGGCTTGATATCCCATTAGCCGTGGTTGTTAACTTTGGCCTATTAAAGTAAATAAACAAGAATACATGTGAGCAAATAAGTTAAGAACCCAGCAATGCTTCTATTGAGAACTTGAAAAAGAAATGAAAGGTCTCACCCTTTGTGGTAAGAGGCGTGTTCCATAGCCTGCATTGAATAAACGTGTGAGAGCATCAGGTCAACAAATGGGGCGGGAGTCGTTAAGAAGAACAACCACTGATTGTAGATTTACCCTGCCTCTGCCCTGTACCTAACCCTACAAGTATCACTCACTCAATTTTCAAACCCAACCTCATCTCCTTTTAGGGAAAATCAAATCCTTAAAAATAAATAAGTGGAAACTTGTAGATACCAGGCTAGCATTTAAAGAGGAGTGTGCACTTATTAAGTAATCAAAAATGTAATGATCACTTAGCGATAGCTTTCTTTGATTGTCAATTGGACTTGATTCAAGAATCACCCAAGAGACAAGTCATTGCCATACATGTGAGGGATTATCTAGATTAGGTTATCCTCTAATCCTAGATAATCCCTCACATGTATGGCAATGACTTGTCTCTTGGGATGCCTGTTATGGATTATCTAGATTAAATTATTCTCTACACTTGCCTGTGAGGGATTATCTAGACTAAATTATTCTCTATACTTGCCTGTGAGGGATTATCTAGATTAGGTTTTTGAGGTGGGAAGACCCACCCTGAGTGTGAGTGGCTACAATCCTTGGGCTGGGGCCCCAGACTGAACAAACACACAGATATTGCTGAGCATAGGTATTCATCACTGTTTTCTTCCTGACTGAGAATGCAGTGCAGCCAACTGCCTCAACCTTCTGCTGCCATGACTTCTCCATCATGATTTACTGAACCCCAGAACATCAACCAAATCAAATCCTTACTTGATTTAGTTGCCTGTCGGTTATTTTGTCACAGAAAAAAAATTACAAGTAACTAATAAACTACTGAGTTATTTTACAGCCCTTGTTATACTGAAACTTGTTTTCTGGTTTTGGATAGGAAGTGTTCTACTAAATGACTCATGTGTTGGAGAGCTGCTTTCTGGCTGAAGTCACCAGTCAGTGTGACAGTCAGTAGACTTCCTGTTGCCTACACGATGTAGGATTCTCAGCTACCTGCCTGCAGATGGTCATGTGCTTCACCATGATGATAATGAAATGAATCTGTGAACTCTAAGCAAGGTCAAATTGAATGTTTTCCTTTTAAAAATTGTTTATTTAGTTTATTTTTCATTTTACATACCAACCACAGTACCCCATCTCTTCCCTCCTTCTGTTTCTCCCCCACCTTCTTCCTGACAAAAATCTCCATTGACTCCCAGATCAGGTCTGCTAGGCATGCACAGGCAGGAGAGCATGGTAGGTTCCTGCCACCATACACAGGGATATTTCCAAATTCCTTGCGTTGCATGGCATATTTAACTTTTACTCAGATAAAAAGGGCTTATAGCTGTACGGTGCTACCCAGAGTTGAGGTGGTGAGGACAGTTCCCACCCAGCAGTCCCAGAGCCAGTGATAAACTACCTCTGCCATATTAAACGTCTGAAAGAGGAAGAGCCAGCATCCAGAGCTGCTGCAACCACACTGTTTACCACTTTAAAGCACTCCTACTCAAAAAATAATTACAGATAGGCTATAAAGACAGATTCAGATAAAAGAGACATCTGAATGAGTCACAATGTTAGATAAATGTACATAGGCTTTGGCGAGAGAAGAAAAACAATATAGACAATTAAAAAAATAAAGTCTTTAAAGATACACAGTACAGATAGTCATAGATTGAAGGAGTAGAGAAAAAAGAGTCACATAATGATACAATATACACAGAGAGTGTAGATTATGTATATTATTGTGTTTTCTTTAATTTTTTTATCTGTGAATGAGCTAAGTACAGAGAGACATTTTATTGTATAGGCTGCTAAGCTAAACCAACATATATACTTCAAAGATATTTTTCAAAATTTGAGTCTAAGGATATGTTGTTTTGAAAAAGAGGTTCTATTTTTGTTTCCACAGAGGATGAGAACCTGTGGATTCTTTCCATACTAATGTGGTTTAATGTAACAAGACCCCTTAAAGGGCTCTGTGAATCCCTGAAAAGAAAATACTTCATCCAACAAAAAGCAAAAAGCAGTTTGGAGACAACTACTCCCAAATTCCCTAAATGATTTTTCATAATGTTTATTTACAATTAAAGAGGCATATGCTATAGAAATGAATACTTTGCATTTGTATGGATCTTGGATTATTGATACAAATTTAAGGTCAATTTTGTAATATATATTTCTGCTTTTGATTAAAACACTGTATTTATGCAGCTCAATTAAATGGAATGTATAATTAAGAAATACAGATTAATGAATAGTCATCTATAAGAGTCAAGCTTATAGTTAGTTTAGTTAGGTTTTCTAGATGTACAGAGATATATTTCAGATGGATAGCGATTCTTCAAATCTTTCAAAGACCTTCAGAATATGGCATTTAAATGTTTTAAGAACTTAGGACCTTTCCTGACAATGAGACACATCTGCTCCTGGCAGCACCAATTCACTTAAAAAGGATGGTGGGCATGGAAGAGGCTTTTTATGGAGTTGGTTAGCCATTTGGGTAAGAAACTGCTCTTGCCTGGACTTATTGATATGCAGGACCCACAGAAAGATGACTGCTGACCTTGCCTAAAGGTGAGACTGTCCTTTTGGGTTCCTGCTTCATAAAAGAGCCTGCCAGCCACTCTTCAGGACACAGAAGAAAGTGACTGACATACTACCAATGACATACTACCAATATAGATGGAACTGTCTTTGAAATTTCCTGCTTCATTGAAAAGTCTACCAGATACTGTGGGCCTGTAGGATGAAGATAGATGCTCCACCCATACAGAAGAACTTTGGGTGACTGTCCAGGCAGCAAGAAGTCTCTGTCAATTCTAGAGTTATGGAAATTTCTTACAATGCACTTCCTGTTTTATTAGGTAATATTATATCCTTCTGGAGACTTTGATGGAGTTGAAGAATAGATATAATTTTCCTTAGTTATGATAAAAGATAAAATAGATATAAATATTTTAACTATAATCCTTTTTGATGCCTGTTTTGTTATATATAATTTTGCTGTGGTAAAGCTAAAGCCTTCCTTTCTATTTGAACAAAAAAGGGGAAATGTTATGTGAAGTTCTTCTGTATATGTATTGCTTTTATTGATTAATGAATAAAGAAACTGCTTTGGTCTGCAGCAGGGCAGAATAAAGTTAGGTGGGGAAAACTAAACTGAATGCTGCGAGAAAGAAGGCAGATTCAATGAGAAGCCATGTAGCTATCAGAGGAGATAGATGCTGGAGCTTTGCCCAGTAAGTCAATGAAAAGATCAATAGAAATTGATTAATTTAACATAAAAGTGCTAGCTAAAAAGATGCTTAAGCTATTGGCCAAATAGTATTGCAAATAATATAGTTTCTGAGTGATTATTTCTGGTCTGGGTGGGCCTCTCTGCTAACATAATGGCTTCTTTTTCATTTTTTCTCTTCTTTTCTCAAAAAAAGTGTTTCTTAGTGTAGCCTTGTCTGTCCTTGAACTTTCTTTGTAGACCAGGTTGGCTTCAAAATCACAGAAATTCATGTACCTCTGGCTCCTGAGTGCTAAGATTAAAAGTGTGTGTCACACCACCCAGCTCTAAAGGCTTCTAAAGCTAAATGTTCTAAGAATATTAAAAAGAAATGAGTTTCAATAAAAAACGTGATCAACTGGGAATTACCCCTTCCCATGTCTAAGTTGTGTTTGTTTCCCTATGATCTGGCCATTGTCATGAGGACATTTTCAACATTAAGAGGGAATATAATAAATTTTTCTACAGGCAGATGATTGTTAAAGTGCAATTAATATTAATTCAAGAAGTGGTTATTTTGAAAATATCTTAGCTTGTAGAACAAAATTCAGTTATCTATGAGTACCTTCAAAGCCTGTTCTTACACTCTATCAGCTTTGGAATCACCACCTTCTTATTTCTCTTCTTCATTGGTTTCCAAAGTTCATGTCTACATTTTCTGCTCTCTAGGTTTGTAAGTTAGGCAGTGTAGATGTGTAAACAGAAAAGCACATTTCTGAGAAAGCTGAGCAGGAAGAAGATTTGGAAAACACTCTAAGCCACAAACTACAGTGCAGTTTGTGTAGAACCTGACCGAGAAAGACTGCATATTGTCACGTGAACGGCATGCAAGTACATTTGCAGTGCCTCTTTCTCCTCTAGAATCTTCTCTGAAGTGGTGCTTTAAGCATCAGAAATAACTTGCACTGTCCTTGCAAAGGCCAGGATTAAGGCCCCATTATTAGGAGGAAATGGAGGCTTAGGCAGTGGTAACAAATTACATGAGGCTTTGGACAAGTGGCAGTGAAAATTACCTTGTCTGGTTTATAGTGTCTGTGGGGCAAGAAAATAATAGTGAATGGCTCAAAGTGCCCAACACAATGACAAAGTTTCTTTCTAGGAAACTAATTTAACACTCGAGTGTTAAATTATATTACATCATATTCTTACAGAGTCTTTTAAGACAAAAATGCATTACAATCAAAATTCTACCTCCAAAACAATCCAGCATTTAGAGTATTGCTGTGATGCTGGACTGAAATATCAGGTTGTTCTGGATATCTTTTAGTATTTGTGTATTTTCATATTTGGCACTTTGTTTCACATAATAATGCAAGTTTTACTCTGATAAGCTTTCATGTGCTTTTTCTCTTTATTTTTATTTCTTACCACTTTACTTGAAAACTAATTGGGGGTTAATCAAGAGGGCTTAAAAGGAGGTTAGATAATGCTGCAATTAATTTCTAACCATAAAGTCAGTCATTTTCATCTTCATTCAGGTTCAGGTAATTCAATTTAAATAAATTTAAATTCCCTATCAAATCTTTATTTTTAATTATTTCTCAATTTGAAATCTATTTGCATGCATGTGTATATTTGTGTGCATATGTGTGTATGCATGCACATTTCTGTGCCCTTGTCAAAGCATGTATGTGGAATTTGGAGGAAAACTTGACGGAGCTGGTTTCTTCTCCTACCATGTGAGACCTGGAGATTGTACTTTGGTCCTCAGGTTTTGGGGTAAGCCCCTTTACCCATGAACCACTTCTCTCGCCATTTGATGACTCTCTTTTAAAAGTGATAATTCTTGGGATGTAGGTAATAAAAAGTAATATTCATATGCATTTTCACATGAGTAAATGCATATTTTTATTCATTGGATTGTCTAATATATTCTAATTTTTCCATCAAAAATTATAGGATTAACTCCATAGTTCAATATTCCATAATTGGTTTTTAAGAGACAGGATTTCTCTGTGTAACAGTCCTGTTAGTCCTGAAACTAGCTCTTGTAGACCAGACTGGCCTCAAACTCACAGAGATTCACTGCTTCTGCCTCCCAAGTGCTGGAAGTATAGGGGTGAACCACCACCACCTGGCTAAATATTACATAATTTTTATTAAGATACAGGAATCTCATTGGTACTGATTAATTGATTAATAGAAAGCCTTCTCAACTACCATCATTCCTTTATCCATTAGGTGGCAAAGTTAATTAGACCTCTATATGTGCAGCAAATTTCTTTCTCTTCTATTTTTCATAAGTTTACATACTGATAATTTATTGTTTTCCTTTGCAATTAGGAACATAATGTGCTATTACAATGATTATGGATAGGTATTTGCTAAGTTTCACTACTCATTTTTAATTTCCATTAATTTCTGTGTGGATACAGAAACAATGGACTTTAAAACTTTCAGTTTAAAGAGTTATCAAAAAGCCAGATATGATAGCTCATGTCTATAATCTTATACTCTGGGAGGATGAGGCAGGGGATAGCAAGTCTGAGCCATAGACTAGGTAAATTCCAGGCCAGCCTAGTAATACTATCTTGTGAAACAAGTAAACAAGAATTCTGTCTAAAGCAAACAATAAGGAATATACATGATGAAATCATTATTTTATTAGTCAGGATTTAGAACTGAATATCTATAGTTAACACCTTTTTATTTGTTTTGGTAGCATATATAAAAAATTAAAAGGATACTCAGGAGAAGGCTTGATTGATGCCTGAACTTCAGTACCAGGAAACACATAGTGGATGGAAAGTTTTGATTTTCGAAAGTTGTCTTCTGACCCCTCAATACAGAGTGGCATTTACACACACAACACAAACATACAAATACATAATTATGATGAAGGAATATCAAGAAAAATATTAAATTTGAACATAATCCCTAAGAATGTTTTGAGACCTAGAACAAAAGCACATTCCTGAACAAAAAAAGAGAGAGAAAAATAACCCAGAAAAACAGAAACTAGAATGTTTATAAGCTGATGATGTAGCTGCTAAAAAGATAAGGAAATTTATTTACATATTTACATACATTAATGAAATAGCTAACAGAAAAATATAATGTAAAAATAACACAACTACAGCAAAGAGCCTTTCAGAATAACAGTATTATTCAGAATATAGTGTGCCCCTCCTCCCCTTCCTTATGACCTTCTTGTCCCTTCTAACCCCAGCAACCTCATATCTGGGGTCATAAGCAACTTCCCCAAGCTTGCAATTCACTCCCTCTCTGGGTATCTTCCCATTAGTAACATAAGCAGCTTATCAACAAAAGAATTTGATGTTTTATTTATTTATTAATTTTTGAGACATTTTTTATATATCCTTCGCTGTCCTGGGACTCACCCTGTTGACCAGGCTGGCCTAGAGCTCACAGAGATCCACCTGTTTCTTCCTCCCAAGTGCTGGGATTAAAGGCATTTGCCACCACTTTTCAGCTTATTTGTTGTTTTTTTTTTAAAATATACAATGATTTTAGGCCAAAGTGGTAGATTACAGTAGACAGGTATAGGCAACTGAAAAAAATTACAAAGCAATTAGTTTTCTACAGGTATTCATTGTACCATCTGAGCACCTTGTCCTTTCTTTTTCTTTATCTCCATAATGAATATACAGTTTCCTGTGCTGTTATATGAATCTCTTTCTTATAAATCAACTTCTGATGCACACGCCTTTGAATTATAAAGATATATTAGAACAAATTTCAAAAGGAGGCATATGCAGCTTAGCAGAGCCAAGAAGCTGATTAGAATGATCTGGAATCTTTTACGAGGCTGAATATAATTTAAGACACCATGTTGTTACTTGGGGGGAAGCCTTATTTGTAACAGCAGTACCATGCTGCATAACAGATGCCAGCACAAAGAGAAACTACGAAGAAATTAATTTGACCTTTTTCAAGCCTGCAGAACATAAATCAGATATATTTAATAAAGATTGAGCTCGGAAGAAATAGCTTTGACTTCAGATGTGTAAATGTTCCAATGAAGGCAATAAAGGCAACATTTTGTGCAGTTCTGAATAGAGTTTAAATTAATCTGAACTGACGGGATGTGTGGTTTGGATATGTGCAACTTTTCCTCATTAAATGTATGTGCCACACGAAGTAACACAGTCATTCCTCAGCATCTTTTCAGGTCATTAGACATGGAACAGGTATCAGTCTCTTTAGTATCTTACAGAATTAATTTCTGATGGCTATAATGGGACAGCAGGATTCAGTTTTATTTTGTCATTTACTTAGGAATATTTTTTCTTTGTAAATTCCCCTTCAAGTCTATGCTCTAATTTTTAGTAAGACTCTCTTGCACTTTTGAAATCTTTACATATGAGAAATGATGGAACAATTCTTCCTCAAAATGAAAGCAACATGATTGAAGTTTTTCTGGCTTGGAGAAAGGGCAAAAGTTTATTCTGAAGACAGATTTTAAAGATTAAAGTCAGGTTTGGCTGGAAGCCTTCTTTATTTTAATAAAAGAATGGACAGGGGCCAGACTTAGTGCTACGGGATACCCAGCAGACCTTAAGCAACAAGGAAAGAAGGATGACGTCACACATGCTCCCTGTGTTCTGATTCACTGAGACTGAGAGGTACCAAGTTCATTCATTCATTCTGCCATTCACCTCTTCTTTCCATTATCAGTCCCTACTATGTGACAGATTCTGAGAAAATGAAATGGCTTCAGGAGCAGATACTTTTGCAAGAAGCTTTCATTTCTCACAGAAATTTTATTTTACATTTTTTGTGGGGTGCATTTATTCCTAATGACTTATCGTTGTAAAATGCCAAAGATTCCAAAGAGCTGAATACTTCCTTGGGAGTACGCTCAACAATTCTTCAGAGGAGCTGAACTATCTTTAAATACATATAAGAATTCCAAAGGCTGAGCAGGAGAATTCACTTTCCGCACAAAGCAAAAAACATGAACAAAATGCATTGTGGAGTGGGAATCCGGGCTCTCAGTAAATACAGTTCTAAGCCAAATAAGGCAGATTTTTAAAATTGAATTAAAGTCTGAAGAAATAGCTCAGTAGGTAAAACGTGCTCGCTTGGTAACAAGACAATGTGCTTCATCCCCAGAGACTACACTAACTGTGGGGTGCAGAGCTGGGAATCTGTGATCCTTGCATTTCTACAGTGAGAAGGCAGGTAGAAACAGAAGAATCAACCTGCAGAACCTAACCCATCCAGCCCAGAGTACACAATGTCAGAACAGAAATAATGACAGAGTCTGCCTCAAAAGAAAATTTGAAAGTTGGAGGGCAGAACAGGCACCAAAATTTGGCCTGGAACCTCTGCATACATGCTGTGGTGTGAATGCATGTGCTCTCACACACAAGTAAACAAATACAAATATCAATAAATGAAGTAAAGCCGAGGAGGAACATAGTTATCTTTGTTACATACAAAGGTCAACTTGATTGGAATCTTGAGATGACAGGGATTAGGGCTATGTGGAGTCAGGGTGGCAGTTGGTGAAGCCAAGAAGTTCCTTGCCTAGTTAAAAACAGTAACTACAGAAGCCAAGAGGAGAAATGCATGGAAGTGATTTGCAATGAGGTTCAAAGGATGCATTTCTAATTAGATTTAGGGGAAATAACGCCAGGGTTAGTATCATTGCACCATTCCTGTCAAACACTTGGGCTTGAATTGCTAAAAGAAAGGTGGCAAGAAGAGCAGGAGGCTTCAGAAATCAGAGCTAGAGTGGAAAATATTTGTTCCAGGTCCAAACAGTGTCAGGAAGCATCAGGACAGTAAATGTATTGAAATAACAGTCTGGATGTTGTACCTAAAGTGGGTACTGTACAGAAAAAGCAACCACTCCTTGAAAAATAGGGAAGGGAAGTTTTGTTTGCCTCACCTGGAAACTGTTACCGGAAACAAGGGCAGGCAGGCATGAAGACAAGAAAATGTCTCCAAGAAGAGAGTGAACTTGTGAGTGCTTTCATTGTGTCAAGAACTACACTGGACATTTTGCAGTTTCTTTACATTCCAAGTATGCCATTTAAACATTGCAGCACAAGGCTCCAATGACACACAATAACAATGAAGCTATGAGAGACTGAGTCTGACTCCAGCTCATGCTACTAAACAGAGCAACATAATCTGGATTTGATTCTGCTTTTGCCTGATTCCAAGCTCTTTGTTTTAGTTAAGCTTCTATTGCTGTGGAAAGACACCTTGCCCATGGAAACTCTTATAAGGCAAACAGTTAATTGGGGTGGTTTGCTTATAGTTCAGAGGGACAGTCCATTATCATCATGGCAGAGAGCACGGTGGCATGCAGGTAGACATGGTGTTGGAGCTGAGACTCCTACATCTTACAGGCAACAGGTTGTTGACTGAAACACTCAGTATACAAAACCTTAAAACTTGCTCCCACAGTGACACATTTTGTCCAAAAAAGCCAGACTAATTTCATTCAAACTACCACACCCTTCATTCTTTAGGAATACAATTTAGTAAATTATACATGCTTTTCCACTCACAGAAATAGTAAAAATGACCTATGACGTTATGATAGATCATATTATTAGCATTAAATATGAACACTTTGAAATATGAACAATTTGAACATTTAATAAAATATCATGTGAGTTATCCAAATAATTTTCTTTATAGACACTTTTGCAATGGGAATACCATTGTGGAAAAGGTAAGATTTTTATAATCTTCATGTTGATTTCAAATTGCATGGAGAAGGTCATTCTACTTTGTTTGGTATATATAGCAGCATTGAGATTAGCAGCACATGATTTAACATATTATAAAATTTGTTAAATCCATGAGAAATTTTGTGAGGAATTTTATTAATGTGCTGTATAATACTCTAATTTTTAAAATATATGATAAAATGTCTATCAGACATTCATTTGGTGGTGAACTGCAATAAAAATAAAAGCTGGAAATTAAGGCTAGAACATAAATTAGATAAAATATGCTGCTACAAGAATGGCCTCAAAAGACACCCAGTCTGATAACAAGCTAGGACTCATTGCAAGGACTAAAACAACTTTGAGGAATGGCCAATATTTGAATAAGTTTTTTGTCTAAAATAATCTTTGTATGTCCAGGTGAAAACAGTGAAAAAGAGATAGGGAGAGAGCTTGTGGCTCTAGCACCACAGAAGTGTGGCCATCAATGTTCCAGCTGCTGCCATACTCTTACACACTTACACACACCTGTGAACTTGGTCTGGAGGACAAGGGGAATTACTCAATGGATAAAGGAAGTGCCATACACATGTAGAAGGACTGGGTTTTGGAGCTCTAGAACCCACTTAAAAGCTGAAAAGGTGTGGTGGCCACCTATAATCCCACTACTGAAGAAATAGAGAGAGACGATCCCTGGGGCGCGTTGGTTAGCTAGGCTTATTAGAGCTGACAAGGTCTGGGCTCAGGGTGAAACTATGCCTCAGTAAATAAAATAGAGTGAGCAGAGACGATGCCTAGTTTCAACTGCAGCCTCCACAGGTGTGTGCTCCCATGGACAAACATGAGTATACACATGCATGCGCATGACCCACACACAGGCACACACACACAACATGAAAAAAAAGTAAACAGCATATACAAAATGTTCTTGAATGTACTGTGTTTACATGACCAAAGGTTTTCCCGTCCCAGCTGTCTCATTAAAAAAAAAAATCACTGTGGTTGGCAGGACCAAAAGTGTTGCAAACATGGCGGTTGCTGCTAAGAAGTGGAGTAGCAAACAGGTCTGCTGAGAAGGGTTAGAGACACCTGCTGTGCCCCAGGATCTCATCTGCATGTAGATCCCATGTTCAGCATTCTGAATAGCCAATGAGTGCTCCAAGAAACTCCCTGTGACCTGGTTCCACTTCTAGCCCTCCACAGCATCCTGACTTTAGTTTTTAGGACAGCAGCTATTCTGTTGTCTCCCCACCTTGTCATCGGAGGGACAGATGGAGGTGTTGTTTCTAGAGATGTCATCCCTAGCAGGCTGGGGAAATAGAATAACTAATTATTAACCTGAGTCAACCTAAGTATGGATTCTGCTCCTAACAGGGTTCATTTTGGATTTAGGGAAGATTTCTAAGAATTTTAACACTGTACAACTGTGAATTCACAATCATTTCTTCAGATGCTTAGTTTTACTGAAATGGGTGTTCAACAAACTCAGCTGCACCTTGACTCTACAGCAACTGAGATTTTATCTGAAGTGAACAAAATTGCCTTTAATATAATGTGTAGTATGTAGTAGTACTGTAGTCATCTTAGCACTTGGGATGTATGCTGACAAAAAACTGGAAAGCTCACCAATCTATAAGAACTTGTTAATATTACAAAAAAATGTTCAGGAAATAACCTAGTGAAGGGTTTGCTCTGCAAACATGAGGACTGAGTTTATGTGAGGACCCACATTTTAAAAAGCTAAGAATGGTGTGTGGGTATACTACATTTGTAATCTAATACTGGAGAAGAATAGTTACTAAGATCCCTGGGGCTTTCTATGCAGCCCATGTAGCCTGCTCATAAAGTTCCAGGATGTGTTCTTGGATAACATCTCAAGAATACATCCAAGGTTGTCCTTGAGCCTTCACAATGTGTGTACCTACCCCATATGAACATGCAGATACATACACACACACACACATGCACATAAGCATACACAGACACAACAATATCACAAGAACAGTTCTTTCTGCACTTTATAACTTCCATGTACAACTTTCTGGGTGTGTTGCTGAGGGCTGAATCTAGGGATTTCCTCCATGTTTCATGGACTCTACCATTGAGCAGACCAGATAAATAACCAACGTGTTATCTCTTCATAGTCTTCCTGAGTATAGTATTACCTGTATGTTGGATACAACTGCTGAATTCAATATATATTTCTGTATGTGTGTGTCCTTGTTAGTTAGTGTTCACTTCATGTGTGCAGGTGTTCCGAAGGCCAGAAAAGGTGAGGGGATGCCTGGACTTGTAGTTGCAAGCAGCCGACATGGGTGTTAGGAAGTGAACTGGGGGCCCCTGGAATAAGAAGAACTGTTCTTAACCATTGAAACATCTCTCCAGCCTATACATCTGTTTTTTTTTTTAAATATCTCCAACCCCCTTTGTGAGATAGGCATCTACCGTAAATCTTTCTTCTTGAAGATATTTGCCATTTCTTTTTACAAAGAACCATCTAGAAATGCTGGTGTTTAGAATTACTTCAGAAATAAGTAAGATGGAAGTTAATTTTATTGGGATTTTGCTTGATATTTTTCATAAACAGGAATCTCTGAGAACTTGTTCTATTACACAGGTGCTGAAATCACAAACAAGCTACAATATTTGCACAAAAATAATGTGATAAATTTCAAACATTATGTATCCAAAATTCCATTATTCCAGACATTTTTATGTAGAATGGTTGATGTTGATGACAAATACTACATATTTTTTTAAAACAACTATGAAGTATGAGGTACTTGTTCCATTGTTTTTCATTTTCTCTCCAATATCTTCATCATTTTGAAAGGATCAGGCTTTGAACAAGCAGCAGATGTTAATACAGAAATATAGAACATCTCAATTTTCTCACTGCTAACTCAGCTTACTGAGCCAATTTCCCAATTCTCACATTTCTGAGTCCTTGGAGAAAATGCTAATTTAGATTGTTAAAATTGACACGGGTGAGGGTATAAAGGGTAATTAGCATAAAATCTACACAAAGTGTTCTTAGCACCATTAATCAACACCCACCTAGGCGTACACTTTTTTTTTCCCAGTCAGAGCTGATGTTTAACGAAGCTGAAAAATACCTAAAATATCCTCTTTTACTTAAGTAATAAAAAATAAATTAAAATAAAAACTGCCAAATTTGTCCTCAAATCAAATTTGAAGGGCTTTTAAGGAAAAGAAAAATCTAAGTCTTTTAAAGGCAACTTTCCTATTACACTTAGGACTTATCGCACTTATTCCCTTGAGGAAAACAGCTCAGATGCTTATGTCATCAGCATCTCCTGCAAGGGCTGTTGTATGTGGCTGTTGCTTTAAAGAACGCTCTCTGTGTTAGTCTTTTGGTCCCAATTGACTGCTGTATTGGAACCATTGTTCTTGTCCCTAACCCAGGTCACGGTGGGTTTATTTTTTAATTGTTCTGGTTTAAAATCCAAATAAGCCCCTCAGGGCTGAAAAGCCTCCTTTGGGTAGAGGTGTATTGCTCTCTTGCAATGCAAAGGCAGCTGTGTCCACTGCAGTCTCTATGCCTCTCCTACCCCAAAAACTTGACCTAACAGTGAGGCACACATATTTTTTCTTCAGCATATTTTTTTTATTGATCCTTTGGGAATTTCACATCATACACCCCAATCCTATTCATTTTCCAGTTTCTCCATGTCTACCTTCCATGCTTGTAACCACTCCCACCAAAAGAAAAAAAAAATAAAGAAAATGATCTTGTAGACCCTCTGGGAAGGACCTAGTGAGGCACACATCTTAAAGAGGGAAGTGTGAATCAAGTCACTCATAGCTTTTCTACTCTTTTGTTTTTTGTGTGTTTGTTTCTTTGCAAAAGAGAAAAAATTGATAAAAAATAACAGTAAACAGGTGTAACAATTACAACAAAAATTTCTATATCGGAAGTACACAAGTGATATATACATTCCCAAAGAGCCCGTCCACAAATGTCTCTAGGGACCCTGGTGGCACTCATCTTCAGAAATTCTATCTTGATACCCGAGTAAAGGGACAAGGATGCAGATATGTTACATTACCCCTGGAGGCCATTTATTCTGCATAAGAAAATGTTCTTTGTGTAAAACATACGTAAGGCATAAGAAATAGATTCTGAATAGACAAGTCTCTAGAGAAATATTGTTTTTTAAAAATTCCAGAGTCACAAGGTAAGTACACTAATAAATGCCAGCACAATGAGAGCACAAAGCATAGGTATCTATTTTTGAATAAGAAAAAAAATGATTATAGGAAGGATGTTTGCTCTCCCCTGGTGGGTGAAAATATAAAGAGAGTATTCCTTACACAGAAAAGAGCATATCTGTTTGACGGAAGAAAGGTGAGGCAAATTGGAAATGCAAATTTTTGTACAGTTGAAATAAACAAAACAAAGTAGATGGGGGTAGAGGTGGGGCTATGGGGAAGAGAATGGTGACCGATGTCCTTGTGCTCTTGAGTAACAAATTGGGTCTGTAGGATGAGAGCTGGTTAGTGGTGAAGGACACAAGTATTCTTCATTAGAGAGCCTTTTCCTTGTCCTTGCTCTGACCCTGGAGTTGCATTATAAAGGAAGGTAAAGCAAAAGTTCAGTGGGGAAGTTACTGCAGGGACTCCTTGAAAGTTCCTATGCATGGAGGACAGAAATGGAGAATTCAACAGCACAGGGGTTCAAGGTGGAAGTCCTTCACATATACTGAGTGTTTATATGTTTTCCATGTTGACTTTAAAATTATGTATATGTCAGGCTGTATTGTATCTGGAGTGTGTGTTGAAGGCAGTAAGTGTTCACGAAAGTCATACAAATTGTCCATTCCTCTAAAGCTGAAGATATAGCCAACTGAGAGTTGTCTACCACTAGGACAAGAGCACTTATATGCCATTAATCACTAAGAATCTCCTCAACTCCCTCCACACTGAATGTGCTATACACAGTTATTTCCATAACTGAAATAATATAGTAGAAAGCCAAGGAAGCTTTAGGGCTTTAGGGTCTTTGATTTGATTTTCATCTCAAGTTAGATGAAAAGCCCACAGTAACCAGTGGCCAATTGATAGAAGCCTTAGATAGGACACAGAAAAGTGGTCAGAATAAGTGAGGATCAGATGATCCATTACTGATAGACAGATCTAAGTCTGAAGAGAGAGATTCAGTTATTTTATAGACGTGAAACTACATCTTACTGTAAATGACGTGTAAGATGAATAGGCAGAGTAAAAAGACTCAAGGAGCTTTAGAAGTAACACAAAGAATTAGTAAGCACCAAGAATGTATTGTCCCTTGATAGTATGGAAAATGGTCACTCATTATCAGAAAGTCAGTGAAAGTACCAATATCATTGCCATGTTGAGCAGTATGAAAAGTCAGAGGAGCTATTTGGATGTCCTCGGATCCTGCATGCTCTGCCGCTGTGCTGTCTCCTGTTTCTTGTAACCCTAGCGTTCTCCTTCTTGGGCATCCCACTTGACTTGATCCAAGAGCCATTGTACCTTGACTTTGGAAGTTTCTGATGCCGTATCTAAAACACTTTATGATTTGAGATCATGGAATTCTAAGGCCATAAATTTCTAAAAGTGATATTGGAGATTGGAGAGGCACAAAGAGTAAGATTGCTTGGTCTACAAGCACAGGACCTGAATAAGAATCCCCATTTCCAATGTAAAATGTCCAGTGTGTCTGAACATGCATTCCAGTAAGCCAAGTTCTTTGTAGAACTGGTAGAAAGATATATGGGGCTTATTGAAGTCAGACTAGCTTTAGATTCAGTGAGAGACTGTCTAAAAAGAAGAGACATAGATACTTATAAGTATATTCAACACACATACATACAAGTGATAACCCTATCCTTTCAAAAGGCATACTTTTCTCGAAAGGAGAAGTTGGCAAACACCCTACCTCTCTGTGTCCTCATTTCTTTCTCTAAGATCTCATGAATCAAAAGCTGTCCTTGTACCATTGTCCTTACCATGTAGCTGAGAAGGTTCCTGAATTTCTATTTCCCAAGTGCTGAGATCTCAAACATGAGCCACCACATCTAGCTATGTGCAGTGTTGGGGAGGTGACCCAGGATTCCACGCATATTTAATAGAATGCTATCAACAGTGCTACATTCCCAGCCCAAGATACATATTTAATAGACAACTGCTCCCCAGATTACTGTTTTATTTTTAGATTTCATGACTGACATTCCTTTTGTAAATGAACCATACTTAGGAGTTAATGCTAATGCTAATGTCTTCCTGTAAGATGATCCCCAGGGGTAAGTCATGAGGTGGTAGGAGAAAATAAAATATGTGTATGAAACAGTACCATGAAATTTCCCATATGTCTGATTCTTGAGTATTTTTTTTCAAAACTGATTCTAAGATGAATTTAATTTTTTTGAAGTACTCTTCAAGCAGAAAATGTTGAACAATTAACAACTTACACAAACTGTTGGGAGGCTTAGTGACAATATCCATTCTATAGAGGATACCCATTTACTAAAGGGAAATGATGCATTTGTGTTACTTACTTCAGGTCACTTGAAATGCCACTAATATAAATGAGAAGGAAATCAGAAAGAACGTGTTTCCAGGCACTAAAATTATGATTTCTTCAACTCTGAATCTTTCGATTTAACTCTGTTGCACAGAGGATTAACAAATTTAGTTTTCTTGGAACAGGCAGATAAGATTCATCTTATTTCTGCTGCCTTTGAAATTATGAAACCAAATTCGGTGTCACAGAATATTATTTGGAAGCAAATCAAGCCCATCCGCTATATAAAGAATCCTCTTTCTCCTAGCAAATGCTCACAAGATGAATGCATGGAACAGAGACAAGTAATTTATTTTTTATTGAATACAAGAATGGCAATTCAAACTTCAATAAATTTTTCCTTTGATGGAATTGCAAAGTATAGGTCAAATACCTAGGCAACATTATCAATGCATAGATACTAGAGTTCACTGTCTTGACAAGTCTCCTGGCTCATCTATAAACCTGAGCTATCCATGTATGTCTACCTATCTGGGATTGTGTCAGAAATTCCTGCTGCCATGAATATCATAACTTTATCTGTTATTTTGGAGTCTGACTCATGGTCCCCATGGTTGTGCAGCAAACAGTTTACTTACCCGTTGAGCCATCTTTCTAGACTACATAATTATTTTAGACTTTTCATAAAAGTCTAAAATGCAACACAAAAATTCAAAGGACTGGGAATAAAAATTCTACCATTTTCTAGTTTGAAATGAATTCAGAAAATATCCAATCAGAACATATGTCATTCTATTTTATAAGCAATTTAAAAGGTCCTACACAAAAACATTCTGTATTCACTCTGACTTTTAAATGTTCACTATAAATCTCAATAAAGGATAATAGCTAGGAAAGGGCACTGCATCAAAAGTGACCCACACAGACACATAGGACAAACACTGTGTTTTATGATGACTGAAAAAAAAAAACAACAACAACCAAGGAACCCACAATTTACTTGAGTTCAGAATGTTCATTAAGTCCTTTCATATCTTTGAAACCTGACAAGAGGAAGATGTGAATGTGTATCTGAGATAGTTTTGATTATACCAAAATGAGAGATGCATGCAACAGCAGTATTCTTGGCCATTAATCACTCAGACACACCTCAGAACAGCTAACATCAGAATCTTTATACAACAATTATCGTAAAGGCCTAGAAATCTAATTTATCGCTGTGGTATTTAAAGCAATGTTTTTCAATTTCCATTTTAGATAAGGTATATTATAAACATCTCCTACTTTTAAGTGGCTGGCAGAAAACCCCAACTTTTTATACCTGTCTTTATTCTACTAAATTCTCCTAATGACCTTTTTGCTAATTATCATAGCCATAGCTACCAAGGTAGAGAAAGTCTAGCTATGGATATTCAATCTGGACCCATCTGTTTCCTTTTATATTGTAGTCTCCTTCAAGAAAAAGAAATACATCTTCAGATGGGACTTTCAAACTCCCCCAATAAAAAACAATGCTGTGGTTTTCCCTACTACATTGCAACATTTCAGTACAATTAACTAACTAATCAAAATAAACACTATTATATTTGAGCTTCCCTCTTTTACTTTCTTCATTATGTCTTACTCATTTCTTCTTTCTTTTACACATTACTTTTGCTTCTTCTTGGAGGAAAGTACAGTTTCTATTTTTTAGTAGCTCATTGATGATTAAAATGAAGCATAAAGTTTTTTATAAGTTCTTCTGTCATTTAGATTTTACTGGGAATAGCTGGGCATGTATCTTATGAGTTCAGGGCTTCTATAGACCTCATGTCCCCTGCTATTACTCTGGTATGGTAGTAGCTGGATTACATCCCTACAGGATGTCAGCAGAGCTATGACCTATGTCCTTGAGAGCTTCTCTTTGAAATTAAGCATGAAGAGTCACCCAGTCTTCTGAGAGGAGGTAGTTTAAGTCTTACAACATCTCTTCAGTATCAAGGAGAAAGTGGTGAGAGCGAAAGATACTAAAAAGAATTTGGTTGAATTTAAAAGAAATTAGTATATGCATATCTATACCACCTATCTATCATCATCTATCTATTCATCTGTTCATCTATCTATCTATCTATCTATCTATCTATCTATCTATCTATCTATCTATCATCTATCTATCATCTATCTACCTTGTATCAATCTAAAATATATCCTGGCATATAGTTTGTACTTATTGAATGCTAATGATTTCTTCTTTTCAAGTGTAAAGATTTATACTATTGGCAAAGTTTAACCAGTTATATAGGCAGATATTGATTGAGATAAATATGACTCATCAGAAAAGGAAAAATAATATTTTCAGCTTATTTTATCTCCTAGGGAGTAGACTAGAAGAGATATTTTGGCAACTTTAACCACAGACATGCTTAGAAATACAACTCCAGTGATAATTCCATATTTGAGAAACAGAAGAACTTTTAACCTAGCAATTACACTTTTAGAAATGTAGCCCAGGGGCATAATAACTTCTACAAAGACACAGCTACATGGTGCTCATTATAGGATTGTTTATAAGGCAATAAAAAAAGTTAGAATCAAACTAAGTGTTTAACAGTATGGAATGCATTTTATAAATCACTCTAAAATTCTTCCAGAAAATATTTACAACAAGGGCATATCTTCTGAAATGTTTAATGCACAGGAAATGCTGATTATGAAACACGCTGCTTATGATCCTATTTTCTAACTTCCTTTTACCTGGGAGGGTAAATTCATTGTTCATTTTACCTGGCTTCTTAGGATCATCTGACATCGTGAATTATTCCTTGGTACCCACAAATTATTTTGGTTTTCTTACCTAACATGTTCCACATTTTATTTCATCCAATGATTCTGAAGAGCCATATAAAAATTTCTTTGTAAACCTTCATCTTTGCCTCATCTATTCAATATCTGCATGGTTCTATCCATGATCCCTGGCCCCTCATCTCCTCTTTTCATCTTCTACCTTTGAGACATTTTTACATCATTGGATTCAATTACTATCTATACACAGATGCCTCTTATGTTCATAATTTTCATCCCAGTCCTCCCATTTATGCTGAGACCATATGTTCAATAATGTAGCTGTGGTGCTCTTGGTTATTTAAAAAACACTCCAAACTTGACATATCGAAAATGAGACGCATTATTACTCCCTGAGTCACCACTTCAAACGGTCACAATCTGGCTGCCTTTTAGAGATTCCTCTCTCTTAATGGAACTGCGGTCCATTCACTGATTACAAGATGCAATTGATGTCATTCTCTCTGCCATTAACTTCATTTCCATTAACAGAGACAATACAACCCACTCATTTTTCTGTTGAAATGTCACAATGTGGCTGGAGAGGAAGCTGGGCACTTACAAGCACTGACTGATCTTTCAGGGGACTTAGGTTTGATTACTAGCACCAATATGGTAGCTCGTAGCTGTCTTTACCAATAGTTTCATGAGACCCAAATCTGTCTCTGGTTTCTTTGGGAACCAGACATGTACATAGTACACAGACATACACACAGCCAAAACACTCATGCTCGTAAAATAAAACTTCAAAACAGTTTTTTAAAAGGAAAAAGAAAACATCTCAGATTTGTCAAAACTCATTTGAATACTCTGTGTCATAGTCTAAACTCTAATTATTCTTTCTTGAATATCTTCATCAGTCTCACCCTGACTCAATTATATTAATTTAATTATGTCAGATATTACTTATTGATTATACTTCACTGACTTATGACAGAATTTGGATCAAATCTGCCGCTGATATTTTATCTGCTGTACATGGTATCCTTTGCAACTTCAAGATCTCCCATAGTCTCATGTACTTGAGCACTGGTCCCTAGCTTGTGCCATGGTATAAGAGATGATTGAGCCTGGATGATAGGCATAGATCACATAACCCTGAGGCTTATGGCTGTCTTTGCTTCGGATCGTATGCTCTACTATATGGTGTGGCTGCCAAGTGAGAACTCTACCTTGTTCCCACAACCATGAACACTATCCACGTCTCTCTACCCAGATGAGTTGAAATCCCTTTGAAATTATAAGACAAAGCAAGCATTTCCTCCCTTAAGTTGTTACTGTTACTTATTTTGTCACAGTGTTGTAAGAAGGAACTAATGGAACTTGTCTGGTACCATGTTTCCCCTTTTTCTCCTCCAGAAGACATAAATGTAAATGTAGACAGGAAGAATGAGGAAGAAATCTTTAGGTATGGGCAAACTGATGGAAGGTTAGATTCCAAGCAGTGATAAGCTGGTGTGAAGAGACGGACATGGGAAGTTTATGACACCCTTCTATGTTACTGTTTCCATTACAGGGATAAAATGAGTTATGGGAACCAAATAAATGTTTACTGGCATTGCGGAAGCCTTTCTAACAAGTTTAACCATCCTCAAGTGATGGTGGAAGGACCAAATAGCGTATTCAGAATTGTGTTCAAGAAAGTTCTTCCTGAAAGCACCAATGGATAATGCCACAACTCTGGACAAACTAGCACACACCTTCATCCCAGTTTTTAGGAGACAGAGGTGGGAAGACTGCAAATTCAGAGACAACAGGTCTCAAAAACTTAGGATAACAGTAAATCAAAGGACCGTAGCAAGCCGACCATGATTAGCTACATGTTGAGTACTTGTCTAATACTTTTTAAATCTACGAGAGACATAAGTACAGTTCTTCACATTATAAAATATGTCAGTAGCCAAGGAATGGGTGAAGTATCTAAAACCATGACTCTAGAGTCAGCAAAGGTGAGAGTAAAAGTAATTGAAAATTCTTAATTCTGCCACTTAGGACTTTATAACTGTGCAATTATTAATCTTTGAAATAGTACCAGAAACCTTTTCAGAATCAGTTGCCTTTTCAGCGAAACAATGCTTGCTATTTTTAGATTACCACTTAGTGAAACATATTTTATTTTTATACATCTCAAGTTTAAAACAGAGATTCCTATAATGAAAGCATATTACTAATAGATAACATGAAAAAAATTTTGAGAATATCTTTCATATGACAGGAGCTCTTTCACAAGGAAAAAAATCTCAATGCTATGGCTAAACCTGATTTGTTTGTTAGGACTGAAGAGATCTTTATAATCCTGGAGAAGTAAAAATGGATGATAAGAGGGTACGACCTCATGATAGGGAGCTTGGTGAGGCCTGTTGTTCGGGTTCCTCTTGGCAATACTGTTTTTTTAAAATGTGGGAATATTGTCTCTCCTGGAAGGATTTAGTGACTATCAAGGGGACTCAACCTCCTTTGTTTGTGACAGAAACCATCTTGCCTTTGGCATCGGCTTAGCTGTCAGTGGTTCATGATTGGGGGTCATGTTTCCAAACACCATCAACCACAAAGATAACCTAGAAAATTTGCAAAGTTTAAAGTGTTTATCGAGTTGGATAGATTTAATACCATAATAGTTGAATATTGCTTTCAATGTGTTGGATTCTTGAAACAAGTTTGGCACATTTTTAGTAGAAAGTTAATAAGCTGAAATAATATTTATTTTGGAAATTCTTTTGGAGATTTGAGACAGACTATTTCAAGTAATGTTAAATAAAAGTATGTAGTTGCTTTAAATATTAATAATATTTTTTGCAAGCCAAAATTTGGTTTGGTTGTTGAATAGCTAAGAAAATTGAAAGTATTGTAACAGAAATGAGACTACCTGGGAAAAAGAAATAAATCAGTCAAATTTCAAATGTTCCCCTGGGAGCAAACTGATTATTAGTTCATGTATTCAAACCAAAAGAAATTAAAACTATGAAATATTACACTGGACACATTGTAAGCCTGCTCACATTACGAGACATACAAAATCCCTACACAGAAAATCAAATGAGTGTCCTGTGAGTGAGAGTCTCTAGATGCATAAGTAAATAAATCCAAAATCTCTATGAGTCACAGGGCTGACATTTTACATGCTGATTTCCTATCTTCTTGTTTCCATCATTTTTAAATGTTGAAATGAATAGAAATGTCCTCCAACAGATGTTCACATAAGTAAAGATGGACTCTCTGCCAGCTCGAATGAGGACACTCATCATTGCCATCTTGGTTTGAATAACTAGATGGCAACCATATGCATACAATTGGAAGGAAAGAACAAGGGAAGACATCTGGGGAACAAGGAGCAGAAATGACTCAGCTGACTAAATGTAAGCGCTTTGGGGTAAAGAGTTAAAACAATTCAAGTTTCCAGATGTCAGTTTGATATATTTCCTTTCAAACTCTGTGCTTAAATGAACAGCATCATTTTTATTTACCTAACTCCCACTTTTATCATTTACAAAAGAAATTTCCCCTCGTCTTTAAAAGAGTGTTTTATTTTCAACAACATGGTGAATTTTCTTCTGAAAACTGCTGTCTCTTCTGAATATTTTCTTCTTTCTGTTTCCTCATTATATTAACCTAGCATGGGCTCTCCCTCTTTCCACTCATGCCCTGGGCTTGTGAGCAATGCCTGTCAAACTCATCATTGAGCATCACTCTAGTCTGCTACTGCTGGGATAGAGTGATATTTGGGTGGAAAAGATGACTTTATTATGATTCTGTTTCCTCTCTGACCTTTGGTGTATTATTATCACTCACTGTAGCAAAAGATCTTGCTCTGCCTCCCTATTATACTGCATGGGAAAACTTTCTTTCTTCCTTCCTTCCTTTTTTCTTTCTTCCTTCCTTTCTTTCTTTCTTTCTTTCTTTCTTTCTTTCTTTCTTTCTTCTTTCCTTCCTTCCTTCCTTTCTTTCTTCCTTCCTTCCTTTCTTTCTTCCTTCCTTCCTTCCTTCCTTCCTTTCTGTTTTTTCTTTTTCTGTTTTTCTTTTTTTCTGTCTTTCGTCTTTCCTTCCTTCCATCCTTCTTCCTTGCTTTCTTTCTTTCAGTATCAAAGTTTTTTCCCATGTGAACTGTAAAATAAATAGGCATCTATACCAGTTTCTAATGACAATGGGAGAAAAAGGCAGGTCAGGGCGAAGGGAAGAAATTCCCCTCTATTGATAATAAAACTCTGGGTTTATTCTATCATGGATTTCATAATCTCTGAGAGACACATGGGTCTTAAATACCGTATACCACTTGTTAAGAGTTATCTTACCCCAAAAGGCTCTAGTTTGGGTCACTATCATTTTCTTAAAATCCCTGATAGTGTCATTGGTGTGGCACTGTTCTCAGACTTTAATTCCCAGATGATCTTTACAAGCTACCTTGACCATTGTGTCTGGAGTTCTAATCTCAAATCTACTGACGCCACAACCCCTAGCTCATGAACACCCTTTCAATATTTACCACCCCCCTATGAAAAGCAATTTAATTTTGTTCGTATCTTAGGGGTACCCAAATGACTACTTTTAGGGGGACCAGATATTCTTTTTTCCTTGAGGGTTGTTCTAATGAATTTCTGTTGCCTCATTGCAAACATTTAGCCTACCCCATTTCATTTTTAGATGCACACAATTTTGAAAGACAAATGGCTTTGTACTTCTAGACAAATGAGAAAAGACAGTGTAATTTTAACTGTGCGGAGTGAACTGTCCGAGGCAGAATGGAAGGTTGTGGGGGAAGATATTATCAAGAGCAACAAGAACAGCACTGAAGCCCTTGGACAGTGGTAAATACACAGAAAATAAAGGGAACAACATCTTGTCTCCGCAGCCAGAGGATATGCTTTCTTCTTAAGATGATACAGTTATGGCATTTGGAGGAGAAATTTCTAGGTTAATTCCTACTTCGTAGGAGAAAGTCAGGATAACAATAGACAAACCATTCAAGACCTCCCCAACTCCCCAAAGAGAAACACAATCATGGTTTTAGGGGAGAGAATATAGAATGGGTGAGTAGAGCATGAATTCATGAATTCAAGGACTGTGCTGAAGCCCGGTGTTCTCTTCCCTACATTTTCTCCATTACAATTTGGAGGCTCTTCTTTTGCAGGGAGCATTGTTATACACGGTGATTAAGTTCTATAATTCCATTAGCAGACTACTAAGATTCAAATACATTGGGCTTAATTAAGCTTTTGTAGAAAGGCCCGGGGAATTAACCACCAAGTACTACACCATTCATTTGAGAAAATGTATTCCCTGTTGCAAATAACCACTCAGTCAACCAGCTATTAGAATGCAATTCCATGGAAAGAAAGTTATGGATTACAAAGTCTGAGGTCTGACCAATGATTCTCAGGAAACCCAGGCCACTGCTTAACACTGCCACAGGATTTTGTTGTTGAGCTTGGTTTTGTTTGTTTGTTTTTAATAATTTTCCAGGTTCCACAATCAAGAATTCTAATTTCATTGGCTGTATGTGGAGTTGAGAAGTAAGAATTTTGCAAAATGTTTTCCATCAGGGTTGATAGGGACTGAGATAGTATTTGTTGCATCTGAATTTTAGTAAGTGGAGGAGAAACATGTGCTATCACTGGAAATGGACGCTTTTTCTCACAATGGATCTCTGTTTCTAGTTTCCTTTTAAAAACACTCTTAGATATGAAGTAACCACTATAGCTCAGCCTTTTCAAAAGTGATGGGCATGTTGAGTAGAAGCATAAGCACACATGACTAAATACACAGTCACCAATGAGTTCTCTAAAGACACACAGTAGCTGCAAAATAAAATAATTCACAACACCCAGATAATGGAAAGTTTAATAAGAAATTAAGCCCATATATTTGAAAGACTTTCCTTCCCAGTTCCCTCTAGCAAGATCCTGGCAAAATTCTAGAATAGATTTGAGTCATAAATTACTCCCTAAAGGAACCCTGAGCAAGAATTCACCGTCCTAGCAGGGAATAGGTTTGTAGAAATGAGATTTACTATGTAAACAAACTCATTCGAGTTCAAAATGAGGGATTTAATAGCACAATTCTCCCTTTATCAGTAAGAGATAATACCCATAGCCACAGTGACTAAGATTGTAGAACACTAAATCCACTGATTTTTTTCACTGTATACAAATCTACAATAATATTTAATTATAAATTGAGCACAGATTGGCTTTAATAAATTATGAATTCTCTTTGGAATATTCAAGTTTTCAGCATCACCTTGTATACTGGAGCCCTTATTAACCAAATTTAATGTTTCTTGAACACATGCATGCAGCCCTTCACATGTTCACAGGTGATGTGGTGACCATAGAGTTGCTTACTTAATGACTAATGGGAAGGGAGTGTATCCAGCATGAGTACACTGAATGACTCAAAATCACAAAATTCCATTCTATTATTCTGAAGATCATGCCAATTTAAACTATTAAAAGTGACTGTTCATGGAATTTCCATTTAGTTTTTCCTTACAAATGTTGACCACAAGTAGCCAGAGCTATGGGAAATGGAAATGTTTATAAAAATAAAAAGGCATGACTGACTGAGGATCAATCTTATGAAAAAGACAGAAAAGAAAGAGTATTTCCCTATCAGCAAGCTTTAGGTTACTCAGGATAGTGCGTATCTCCTCACGAACTTTCCATGCTACAAGTATCTTGACTTTGGAGCAGCTGAATCTTCATGTGTGCTGAAAACTATAGTTCTTGTTTCGCTATCCAACTGTTTTTCTATAGTTCCCTTGTCTGTTACTTTTATCATTATCCATCAAAAGAGTATATTTGGTAACTTACAAAAGCTGGGATAGAGAGTAAAACTCCTTGGTGCCTTCACTCCACCCCAATAATCTCCACTCAGTGCATTCAAAGTATGAGTCTACTTGTTTGCAGGTATTTGGTTTTTGTTTAAAAGAAATGTGTCACTGTTTTCAATGGTAAAGAAAAGGTATTTCTCTCCAATTGATTTGTTTTTCATACTAAGTCAGCTCCAGGGAAAGTGTGAGGGACATTGTCACTTGCCATGTGCGTACAAAGACACAGCAGGCCAGCTCTTTTATGTCAAGCTGCAAACATTGGCTTTATATTTGCAACATATTTTAACCAAATTTCCAAGAAATGTTTGTGTATGTTCAGTGTTCTTTATTTTCAACTCCTCCTTAATGTGACTGTAAATTATAAACAGTAAACACGAAATTTCCTGCATCTGACTTTTATTATCTCTAAAATATATGTTTGTGAATATATTATGTATTGGTACTTTGGCACGCAGAATAAACTTAACTTGCATGCCATATTTTGGTTTCAACTGGACAGCTTATTAAAATGGTTTATTTGTTTAGAAAACTAGCATGTGATGGGCACGTCTTCTAGGCACTTGAGACAGAAAAATAAAGCAAACACCAAAACCGGCTCTTGGGAGTTTATATTCTAATGAAGATTCAGGTTTATGCCTTAGTGTAACATGCTCTTGAAAACCTACTTGTAAAGTTTATTTCAAGACAACCTCAAGTCAAAATTCATAATATATTACAAAGAACCAATTAGAGATAATAGATATGAATAATAAAATCAGAGGAACTACACTGGGTGGGGCTGAAGAAGAAGTGAGAAATCAGTCTTAACTCTTACACACAGAACACTATGATACAAAGGTTATCAGAACAAAAGTTTTCTGCTTATGAGTAAAGGGTCAACATTTCCTTTGTGTGTATGTGGGGAAAGGGTTTATACACATGTACTTCTACATGGAGGCCAATAGTTGATGTTCAATGAAGTTACTTAATGGTTTCTCCATCTTTAAAAAGCTGAGTTTCTTATTGAGCTTGAAGCTGGCCAGAATGGGTGGTGAAGAAACACCAGGGATCTTACATTTCCCATCTCACTAGTACTGAACACTTACCAAATGAGCCATTCTCAAGCAAAGATTTTAAGCTTAAAATCAGCAAATATTAAAGCTGTTTTGCTCAGGGTTTTGTTTTCTCACTCCTTCTTATGATTTCTAAAAGATGAATAGTAAAACAAATTAAAAGCGGTGCTTTCCTGTTCATACACGCTAAGTCATGATAAAGATAATAGAATTCAGAAAATATTTTCAAAATGGACAGCCAAGAATATGACTAACCAATGAATGTGATGAATCTTTTGAAGGAGAAATAAATAAAAATTAGGTTGGAAGGAACCTGCAAGGAGAAGCAAGGAGTGCCATCAAAGAAAAACTAAAAGACTCCTGTCTAATAATACATGGTAAAGAGCTGGCTGTCAGTGAGATTGCAAGAAAGCATAGCTCTCAAACTGATGAGAACAAAGAGACGGCATTTCTCTGGTAGGAGAGAATGTAGTGATCCTAACGTACAGTTACCGATGAGACTGCCAAGTATGTACGTATTTCCAAATATTAAACCTGCCCCCCTATATCAGTTTGTATACAAAAATTAAGACATCAAAACATACTTTCACCCCTTCCATATGAATCAAATAAATGAACACTTATTGTGAAAAATCACTAGCTGCTAAGGACTGTCAGTGAAGAGTCTATAGGAAGTTTTCATAGAGGAATCTTTGTATTCTCTATGTAGATGGTGATGTGTGCATTTGCATGAATCTCTGCATTTTCAGAATATTCGATTGCAAAATATTAGATTGCTTGTAAAGGAGACCTTCAATACAGCGAGAAAAAGTGCCATATTCTCAATGATAAAACACTTTCCCCTAAATGCACATTATTACAGCAACAAATATATAGTTAATACCGCAGAAAACCACACTTAAATATTGCAGGAATCTATCTTTTCTACATTTGAATCATAGTTAAAGATGACAAGATTGGATAAATAGAATACTTTTGCAATGCACATATGAAAATTCTGATGAATGTGCTCAACATGGAGACCTAAATGCTTTTCAGTCTATTGGAATGGTTTCAACCAGCAATTTCATACAAAGCTGAAATCATTTCTTTCAACATTTGTAAGATATAGAGTGTCTCTCATATGGTAAAACATGGAGATGTAAATTCAAACTTTTATTTTAAAACTGCAATGAATTATGCAATAGAAAACAGAGGCTACTAGTGTCACACAAGAAGATAAAATATTTATGTAGCAGTAAGAATAAGATTATTTTGGAATTGAGTCAGGAGAGATGACTCAGCAGTTGAGAGAACTTGATGTTGATCCAGAGTGCCCAGGTTAGGTTCCCAGCACTCATTTGATATGGCTCATAACTGACTGCCACTTCAGTTCCAGGGGATCCACTGACCCCTTCTGGCTTTCACAGAAATTTACATTCACATAAACATTCCAAACTCAGATCTGAATATACATAACAGAAGCGTTATAATAAATGATATGTGATTGATTTAAAAAGAGAATTTGGGTATAGAAAATCTCTGCTGTTTTTATTTTATAAAATATTACCCAGGCTATCACACATTTTAGGTTATAACTTCCTTATAAAATGAATTAATTCACTGAAATATTTTTAGGTTGGTTGTATGGCTCAGTGATAGAAGAGTTTCTAAGCTGTAGAAGCACCTATAATCTGCAGAATGGAAGAAAAATGTCCAAAAACATTAAAAACTCAAAGAAGTTAAAGAGAGAGAGAGAGAATATAAAAAACTGTAAAATAATATATAGTCAAAATATTTTAAAATATTCCAATAAAAGATTGAATTTTTACTTTTCTATTGATTTCAACAACTCATTATTCATGTGTCTGATCTGCCTCTATGCATTTTATTATACTGTAGTTATTTCCTAAACAGGGTGGGCATACAACTTAGTACACCAAGAATGTTTCAATTGCCCTTATGCAATTCTTGATGTGTCTTCTTTCTCAAATAAGGGAATATATGAAAAATTTGTCACTAAATCTAAGGGATAGTTTAGTAGTGCATTGGCCAATTTTTATAAACTAGGAGTATGGTTTGGAACTAGCTTTTATAATAGCTGAATCTTGTGATTCCCACTGTATGAATTCCCATTACTACTCTTCAGAATGATGGCTAGATACTTAATGCAGACCCTTCTAAATATTTAATCAAAATCAGCAATGTTCTTCTGATATCTACCACTCCTTAAATTAATTCTAATCTCGGGGGTTTTTATAGTGAGAAGACATCCTGGGGAAACGTTGTACCTACAACAGCATTAGCTGAGATGTGGGGCTCGCTTCAGAGCTTTGGTGACTAACACGACACCAATATGTAGTTTCTTAGATTCTCAAGTCATTCTACTGCATGGAAAGCTCACTCAGTGATTCACCACATCACAGACTCCTGATTCCTCTGAGTTCCCAGGCCCTTTATGTGCCCTCTTTTTTCTCTCCTGCCTTGTTTGTCTCCCAGTTCCTAAAGTTGTTCCAGTGTTTTCCATGAGTCATCAAGGCATTTTTGTCTTTTCAATTAAGGAACTGATTATTTACTATTTAACAATCGTTAACCTTCATGATCTTAAGAAACATCCAGGTCATGATATCAAGACACTTGTGGCCTCCAAGTTTTCCAACTGGAGAACAAACTCATCTCTTCAGATATAAGATCCAGATAATTAATAGAGCATCTGATGTCTTCTTCAGTCTCCTCGTGGATCCAAATAAGGATGAATAATAGAGCTCTCTACATCTCTATCATCATCCTACAATGTTCTTTGCCAGAGAACCTCACCAGTAAACCATGAGCCTCTTGGTGATCCATATATTAATCAAAATGGGTTAATTCAAGATTTAAGAGTTAGCTAGAAATATGCATGAGCTAATTGGCCAAGCAGTGTTTTAATTAATATAGTTTTTGTATAATTATTTTGGGTCTGGCCAGCCAAGATATGAACAAGCAGTCTCTGCTTACAGTTCTTGCTTTTTCTTTAGCTATTACTCTTCTTCATCAGCATGGGGCTCCTTGTAAGAAATTCAAAGGAAAGTATATATGAATCAGTTCTTCACGTTGTCTTATCTGTATTTATTTGATCTAACAGCCTGTCACATTTAAGTTCTTGAATTCTATTTGAGGAAGAATGAAAATCAGATATAAGTGACTGTAGGCCTCAGGAGACATTACCCATAGTTGACCCTAAAAAATTATGAGTTCCCCCACCTAGACGGCCTTTACATAACTGCATTTGTGAGTACTTCAAAAATTAAACAGTTTAATGTACAAAAAGGAAAGAAGATTTTGATGAAAAAAGTTAAAGAACAAGAGCAAACAGGACTGAAGAGAAAAAACTGAAAGCCAAGAAGTGTTTCAAAAAAGCCAAGAATGATGATGAAAGAAACAATGGGATAGAGCAATGTGAGGGAAAGGGATGGCTGAGATGGGGTAAAGACAGAGATCAAGAGCTAGGAAAAAGATACCTTGATTGAAGGAGTCAGTATGGGACTAAATTGAAACCTGGCACTAAGGAAATTCCCAGGAATCCACAAGGATGACCCCAGATAAGGCCCTAAGCAATAGTGGAGGGGGTATTTGAAACTGGTCTTCCCCTGTAATCAGATTGATGATTACCTTAACTGTCATCATAGTACCTTCACCCAGCAACTGGTAGAAGCAAATGCAGAGATTCACAGCTAATACTGGACTGAGCTTCCAGAGACCAGTCCAAGAGATGGAGGAGCCATGATATGAGGAAAGGGATCAAGACCATGACAGGGACACCTACAGAAACATCTGACCTGAGCTAGTGGAGGCTCACTGACTCCAGAATGACAGTGGAAAGAATTAACATAGGACCAAACTAAGCCCTCTGAATGCGGGTGACAGTTGTGAGTTAGGGGCAGCTTGTCAGGCCACTGGCAGTGAAACCAGGATTTATCCCTTTTGGAACCCATTCTCTTTGGAGGGATACCTTATTCAGCCTAGATATAGTGGGGAGGGCCTTGGTCCTACCTCAAATTGATGTGCTAGACTTTGCTGGTGCCCCATAGGAAGCCTTCCCCTATCTGAGGAGTGGATGGTGGGTAAGTGGGTAGAAGAGGAAGGGAGCAGAAAAAAGGGGAAAAAAGGGAACTGGGATTGGGATGTAAAATGACAAAATATTGCTTTAAAAATAAATAAAAGAGAAAAGTAATAGAAAAGAGTAAAGAAGAGAGAATAAGGAAAAGAATGTTTCAGAAAAGATGAAAGAAAGCAAATTTCAAGAAATGATGTCTCAACAGAAAATAAAAGGAAGACTGAAGAAGGAAATCTCAATAAAAAAGTTAATTTTTAATTTCCTAAATGGCACAAATGGGGTAATGTGGCAGTTGCATCCACTATTGTTACTGCCTCCAGCTGGAGGTATGCTAAACATGAACCCTCTGATGAGTCTGTACAGTAAAACTTTTAGCTTGAGTTTCATCTACATGGTCAATACTTACTTTACTTCCCATTAAATGTTTAGCTGACTCCACTTGGAAAAAAAATCTTAGAAAAAAAAATGATCTACTATTGTCCTAGAACACACAAGCAACAGTGAAGCCAAAATCCAAGCAGTCTAAGCTCAGATCCTCTGACTTCTGAATTATTTAGTTGCATTTTCTGATATGCCACAATTGTTAAAATACACATTGTACCTAAATAACTTTAATTCAATATATTTACAAAGAAAAATATAAGATACAATTTATTCGACAGTATGGGAAACTGTTAAATTTTGAGGGGTATTTGATTCCTAGTTGAAAGGCCCAGTTGAAATTCCAAATTCCATCTTTCACTCCAATGGCCATGAATAGAACTCATAGTTAACAGAGAACAGCATTAGTAGTAAATCATACCTTGGTATCATTAGGAGACATTATTTGATGCTCTCAGATAAAGTCGTGTTTAAACCCGTGTAAGGGCCAGCAGGACTTCACACAGGCGCATATCTTTTGCATGCTTTTTTTAGATGAGAACAAACAGATTATATGATCTTGGGGCAGGAGAGACTGTTTAGTCACTCTTTCCTTGAATCAATGAGGACCTGAGTCATATTCCTAGCAATTACACAAAAAAAGCTGGACATGGTAACACATATATGCTGTCCTACCATTGCTGAGAAAGACATGGGGATTTCTAAATCCCACAGTCCAGACAGCCTACTGTGTGAATCCTAGATGCCAGTGAGTGACCCTGCTTCAACAAAGCAAAACAAATACACAACTTCTGAAAAAGACAGCTGAACTCCATATGAATATATCTTCTCTTATACACATCATTGTGCCAGGAATTATTATTGTCTCATTTATTATTATAAAGAAACATACCTTAGATATTTGTTCAGCTATTAAGCATTCTTCTAAATGCAAGGATTGTAGAAATAGTTTTTTAAAATCACAGATAAAAACAATAGGAGCCAAATTGTTAAGGCTGATCAAAGATATTTATTGGTGACAACGTGGTACAATCTTTACTCAAAGTTTATTACACACTTTCATTATGATATTTTTCCTGTGTCTTCTACGATGCCCCAACGCTATGATAAGCACTCATTCTTTATATGACCCTTATCTCATTACACTAGCTTCATAAGAACTGGACCAGCTGGCATTTCACTCAAAGAAACTTGGTTTCCATTTCCCAATTCTTAATTTTGTTACACTGCCAACATTCTTTACACTCTTAAAGTTCTACTTTCACAATTTTCTAAAAGAAACTGGAATAGTTGCTAGATTACATTGTTTGAATATTCATTGTGTTTGGTAGGTAAAATGTTTACTTTAGTGAATTACTATAGTTACTGAGTGAAAGTCAATATTCTTATTAAGAGACCCAGAACCTGTTATAATATTATGCATTGAAATGGTTAAAAAACGGCCAAATGAGTATATATGTGTGTGTGTGTGTGTGTGTGTGTGTGTGATTCAAAAGCAATATATTAGCATAAGAAAATTTAATTTTTTAACTGAGAACTAGGAAAAAGGGGATGCAGGAATGACTTAGTAAAGAGCTTGCTGTACAAGCATAAGAGCCAGAGTTGCAGTCCTAGTGCTAATGGAAAAGCCAGGCATGTCTTAACTGTCTGTAATTCCAGCATTGGGGAAACTGAGACAGCAGGGTCCCTGGGCTCAGTGACTGACAGCCAGACAAATCAAGCCAGCAAGATTCAATTCCAGTGAAAAATCATGCCTCAGAAAAAATTAGGTACAGGCTAATAATTGAGAAGGATACTGGATGCCAGCCTCTGTCTTCAATAGACATACACTCTCAAGTACACACACACTATATATATACATACATACAAAATTATGATAAACTGCAAGAGCAAAGCAATATTTTCTACTAACTTGAGGGCTCCTCACATTTAGAAAACACCAACAAAACAATCTGTCATGATACTTGGCTTATATCTTCACTGTTTAAAACTAAGGCACAAAGTAAATACGTAAAATGGTGTTAACTTAAGCACGTTTTATGTTCCCTTCCACCTATAGAAAGTTTAACATGAATGATTAGTCTAATCAAATCATTAACTGAGAGTAGACTCTTTGAGTTCATTCATTTTCATCTGTTCAGACGATGTTCATCAAAGGTTTTGCAAAATAGTTCTATTCTTTGTTACCCCTCATATTCATAAGTCAATAATAAGACATACACTTAGATATCTCAGTGTATTGTGGTAATAATTAAGATGTATACAGGAAAGACATTCTGTGTAAAACTATTCTGTTGCTCACAATACTAAAATTATATTGCATCAATCAATCAAAATTGAAAATCAAGTCACAAATGACTACATAATTAAACATAACAAAATTTGCCTAATGTTAATGCTGCATGCAGCATTCTTTTCTGATGAATAACAATATTCTAATTTTATTCAGTTTACCTGGGTTTTCACCTCAACTCAGTTCTGCTGGTGTCTGGTGACTGATCTTGACCTCGTGGAGCAGCTCTTTTCAACCTGGGGATCATGACCTCTTTGGGGGGTCACATATCTGACATCCTGAATATCAGATATTTACATTTTGATCCACAAAAGTAATGAAATCTTAGTTATGAAGAAGTAACAAAATAATTTTGTGTTTGAGGTCATCACAATATTAGGAACTGTATTATAGAGTCACAGTATCAGGAAGGTGAAAACCACTGTCTTAGAATGTATCGTTCTTGATTCTTGATTTGAAAGGGACAGAACATAATTAAAAAGTCCAAAGGAACATTGTTTTCTTGGTACAGTTCAATAAAAGCATTCCTTCTGTGATAGTTTGAGTGGGGCTAGCCTCTATAATCTTATAAAGAGTGGCACTGTTAGGAGAGGTGGCCTTCTTGGAGGATAAGTGACACTAGCGGAAGGGCGTTGAGGTTTCCTGTGCTCATAATACCACCCAGGGTTTCAGTTGACTTCCTTGCCTTCTGATCAAGATGTAGCCAGCACCATGTCTGCCTGCATGCCACCATGCTTCCCACCTTGATGATAATGGACTGCACCTCTGAACTGTAAGCCACAATCTCACATAAATGTTTTCCTTTATGAGCGTTGCTGTGTTGGCGGTATCTCTCCACAACAATAGAAACCCTAACTAAGGCACCTTCCAACTGAGCTGAGTATTGCAAAACGTTGATGCCTTTCGGTTGCTTAATGTGCCTTCCTTCCAAAAGTGCACATCATCTCGGGTCCACTAATATAGTCTCAAATAATACTTATTCAGTTAGGGAATGGGTCTGGACTGATTTTCTTTGATGATTAGGGAAGGAAAACACATCTTCCTTTCAATGTGTGACAATTTGAAGAATACTGAATTTGCAGTAAATACTGTCTATTTTCCCCTCAATGTTTTAGTTCTTATAATTAAATGGTAAAATTTATATATTATTAGCTTGGAAAAAAGCATGTTATTGTGTTTCTTTGTGTGCTGTGTGTGTGTAGAAATCAGAGTTCATCCTCAGTTTTCACTCTTCAGAGTATTAGCAGCCTTCTGTCTTTTAAGACAGGGGTCTTGTTTCTAACTTTTGCAAGGCTAGCTTGTACAGAAAGCCTAAGTGATCCATCTGTATTCCTCTGCCAGCACTGAGATTACAAGTGTGTGCCATATAAGTGTGACTTTTTTACATGGGTACTTAGGATTGAACTCAGTCAGGTCTCTATGTTTGCACAAGCTATTTGCTAACTGAACTATCTTACCAGTTCCCAAGAAGGATATATTCATGGTATATATTGACTTATTATGATTCTAGGAAAAAGATAGATTTCTTATATATTTACAAAAGTTTCTTAAAAGGAGATGCAAACATAAATCACTACATTTAAAATTTTTATTGCATTTAGAAAGCCACCCACATCCTTGATATCCTTGCTCCAGTTGTTCGAGTGTAAAGTTATCCCACAACTTCTTATCTAAGTTCTTCTTATAAATTTTAACAAGCATCGTTCATTTGCTAATCATTAAGTTCTTGGAAGATAGTCCATTTTCAGATTGGAGTCAGGCAGCACTGACAAATTCAGTGAAGCACTGTGTCTCATAAAATTAGAGTGAACGAACTCCTTCATCAGGAAGGAAGTCAAGATTGAAAGGCTATTCACATTCTTTGTCTCTTTGTGGGTTGTCTTGTTTTCACCCTCTGTAGAGAACAGACTTCCAGACAGAGATTAGTTCTGTGCTAACAAGGTCACCAAATAATGATTCATGACCAGATTTTTTTGTGTGTGTTTAGATACTAACTTTAATGCAAAATAACCTTGGATGTTTCTTGTCTGATCAAGAGGAATGAATGATTTCAGATTTGTCAAGGTCAGGACTCCATCGTGAGTTCATTTCTCCACACTGTTGAGGTGGTTCTTCTGTAAGAATGTATAGAATAATAACCCACTGTACACAAACCATATGTTCAAGCCCACACAAAAGTCAGATAAGCTTCCTTTTTTCTAAATTACTTCCTCCCTTGATGCATGGGTCTTATTTATAACCTCCTTCGTATAACCATAACACTATCACAGAGGGCTTAGTTTCTGAAAAGCATAGCAATTGCCTGAAAATTGATTTGGTGTCTTTTGCCCATCCCTTGCTTAGGTCCCTGAAGACATTTTAATATGAGCCCTGACATTATGATGGATGAAAGCTGGCATTTTACTGTAGCAAGGCCACTCCCATGTGGGAAATAACAGCTTGTTCAAAAGCTGCTCTTCGAGGCAGACTTGGAATATACAGGAAGTTACATTTCCAGTCTTTCCCTTCTTCCTCCCTTTAAAAATATCTTTCCCTAACATCTTTGTTCTGATTATAAAATTCCCTAGGTATCACAGGTTAGAGCTAATTGAAGGTCACATACTGACAACAATAAATGTCACTGAGTGGTAGGACTAATTGTAGATAACAAACAAGGTAGATTTGCAATGTTGCAATAATTTCTCATCACAAACTCTCCTGCAAAAGAACTAACTTTCTACTTACTTGTAAATTAGAATATTAAAAAGATATTCTAGGGATTATAAAAAAAAACTCCTGTGTATGCTATGCCAGTAGGCCAGATGTAAAAGAAATCCACCAAGTTTATTCTATGATAAAGCATATGTTCTTGTGAATAACAATTTGTCTAAATCTATATTAAATACCACAGTCAACTCTTTTAAAGTTAATAAAAGTGAATGTGTTTTAAAACTTACCAGACAAATGGAAGAAAAACATATCTGAGATTTCACTAAGTACAATTAAGATTAATCTTATTTAATTTTCAAGAGATCATGATCCAGAAGATTTAATATAGAATATTTTCAGACCTTTGAGACAACTAATCTGTGTTCTTTTTTTCCTAGGGTCTTCTATGGGTCTATCTTACCCACTAAAATACCCCAGATGGGATTGGCTAGATAACTCAATGGATAAAGGTCTTACCTTTAGCCTGGGAGCTTGAGTTCTATTCCTGGGACCACATGGTGGAAGAAGAGAATGAATTCCATCTAGTTGTCCTCAGACCTCCACTTGTACTCCGTGTTTTGTGTGTGTGTGTGTGTGTGTGTGTATTTGTGTGTGTGTGTGTGTGTGTGTGTATACACATACAGGCACATGTATGTATATATACACAAAATTAAGTTTTAAATATAATTAAAAGTAAGGCATAACACACACACACATATATATAATAAGGAAATATAGCTTAATATTCTAATGGAATTTGCATAAAGGCTCTTACCATTTCTGTCTTTAACCAATAGAATACATTTCCTTAAAGGCCTATAACACTGGATAACTGATGAACATGGTGAAGGTTTCCTTGTGTAGCTCTAAAATCCCGGCTGCTTATGAGGTGGCGGCAAGAGGGATGTAAGTTACAGAGAACCAACTGTACAAATTAATGAGACTCTGTCATAAAATCCTAAGTAAAAGGGCGAGGGAGGTAGTTCTCTCATAGAGTGCTTACGCAGCATAAGTGAGGACCCAGGTTCTGGTCAATGAATATTGATTCAGGGCTCTTGACTCCACAAGTGTTTATGGGCTCCATTTTATTAGAAAACAAAGCAGCACTTATATTCCCCACACTCACTCATGTTTAAATAATAAAACAAGACAATCATTGTCAATAAACATATACCTCATAAATTATTCAGCAAAAGCATCAATTTAATGTTCTTATGAGACTGGCTGAGGACAAAATCTAGTTTGTGCGAGGGGCATTTTGTATCAGTCCAGTTTACTTTGTGTGCACTAATGTGACTAGATTTACTTTTCAGTTTCACTTATATTTTTCTTTCAATTTTTTGAAACTACCTCCTTCAAATCCCTTTGACAACCTGAGAATATCTCGCAGCTGAACGTAATATTAATTACATTTCAAAGCAAACCTTTATTCATTTGGGGGCAATCTGTGAAACAGAAATCTGTGGCTGAAGCTGCTGCCAAGCCAATTACTGCAAAATAACTCAAATATGTCTGGACAGATTGCATTTCTCCTATTGTTAGATTGTTTATTCCATAGATCAAAAGGCTACATTCACTTTAATTAAAATGAACCAACTCACGTAGCTAAATATATCACACACCCCTTCTGATTGTATAAGGGATTATGCATACACAGGCTGTGCTAATGCAAATCTATTTTGAATTCACAGCATAATTTATGTTATTTTTCTAGATGTTTCTAGGCTTTCTTTATGTCAAAGCTTCCTTCATATGAGCAAACCAGAGAAGAAATAACTTGTCAGTGACAAAGAATACAGTGCAAAGAAATTATTCAGTGCTAAAAGCAAACCACACATCACATCACAGATGCAGGAGAGATTGGTAAATTGCAACAGGTTCGAAGATGCACTTGACATTCAGATGCTTATCTGAACTTTATCTGAACAATTCAGATGCCTCAGTTCTACAACACAAAGCTATGGATTTTATTATTCTCTTCAGCAGCTTCTGAAGTGCTGTTGTATGAAGTTTATAAACATCCTTTTCTCTTCAGGATGAAAAACATCAACCAATATATTGATCTACAGAAGAAAGAATAAAGCTTTACAACTTTGAAGTCAATCTGTCAGTCTTTACTATTATTCTAGCATCTTTTTGTTGTCAGTCCATCTATCTATTTATCTACCTACATAGTTAACATACATCTATCCTTCTACCTTTCTATCAAGAAAACATTTTTTTCTGTTTAAAACTAAAAAGATAAATTTATAAATTTTATTGCAGACAGAAGTTTCTGTACCGCCTAGTTCCACAGCCATTTCATCCCAAAGAAACACACAGAGGCTTATATTAATTACAAACTGTTTGACCTATAAGCTCAGGTTTATTATTGGCTAGCATTTAAAACTTAAATTAAAACTCATAATTATTGTCTATGTTTAGCCATGTGTCTTGGAACCTTTTCTCAGTAAGGCAGTCTCACCTTGATTTCTCTGCTTCTGCCTGGTGACTAGCTGTCTGCCGTTCCTCTTCACAGAACTGTCTTTGTCTTGTCACCTCACCTATTCTTCCTGCCTGGCTACGGCAAATCTGCGTTTTATTAAACTAATACTAGGGACAAATATTTACAGGGTACAAGAACATAATCACATGGCATTTCACCTTTTTTCTTTCCAAATCAAGAACTATGAATCTTGTCTCCTTTCTTTAGGTTGCTTTATCAGGACAATTATACACAACTTGTAAGCAACAGTCTAAACAAAGACAAACACCCATAATACATTTTTGAAGAATGTGGGTGTAGTTTTGTAGGCTACTTCCTACTGTTTGGGGGGGGCATTGATAACCTTATGGGGACCCAAAATTTTAGGATTAAGATCATATCCTTACTGGAGTATTCTATGATACTGGATCATCTCAGCCAGCAGCCTTGACGATGTTCTGAATCTAGAACGCAGAGGAAACTGCAATGGAGGTGCTCTGAAACAATGGATTGTCTGGGCCATTTGTACCCAATGGAGATTTTTCAGGCGGTCTTTTTTTTTTTTTTTTTTTTGATCAAACCTTATTTTTCTTAACCAAGAGTGAATCTACAGCTTCTCACTTCCTGTGGAAACAGAAGCAAAACCTCTTCTGCAAAGTAACATATCTTTTGACTTAAATTTTGAAGTCAAGGCATTTTCAAAACATATACATTGGATTAATTCAGAATCATTTATAATCAAATGTCTTTTAGCAGCTGTTGCTCCTTTTTCAGTAGTCATACAATTCCAAGATTACACAATAACATACAGTATTCAGATTCTCTGTGTATTTTCTATCTTTACATGTTTTTAAATTCTCTTTTATTTTCATTTTTTAATTTTTATTTTTTTTTGAGACAGGGTCTATCTGTGTAACTTTGACTGTCCTGAAACTAACCCTGTAAAACAGGCTGGCCTCAAACTCACAGAGATCCATCTGCCTCTGCCTCCCAAGTCCTGGGTTAAATGAAAGGTGTGTACCACCACACCTGACTACTCTATTTCCTTTTTTTTTTTCAGGACTTTCTCTAATATTTTTTTTTCTGTTCCAAGCCTACATATATTTTTAACCACACTATAAACCATTTAGAGTTTTTTTTTTTGTTCCATCTGAATCTTTCTTTATTGTATAGTTCTATCTTTTCTTACCACAGGAATCTTTAATCTGCTAAGCAATATTTACAGAAGTAAAGCTTCAAATTTGCCATTTCTTAGCCTTTTGATAGTTTAGCTTCATGGTGGAGGTATTAGCAGGAGCCACATTTATTGCCACAACTGGGGAATTTTCTGTCCATGCCACCACCAAGAAGCCTGATGCCAGCTATTCATAAACACCATTTAAGTGTTTAGTGACAGAAGTTCTGAAAAGGATTGCAGAGTTTCTGCTGTGAATACTGATTCAGGAACCTTATTTTAAAGGATCTGTGTCTCTGATTGCCACTAGCAAACAGAGCCCACCCAAGACAATGATGCTACCAAGAAGCCATGATTTGTTCTCTCTCTTTCTCTCTCTGTGTGTGTATGTATGTGTGTGTGTGTGTGTATGTGTGTGTGTGTGTGTAAATCCTTTATTAAGCTCTCTCAGGCTTACTCTTACAACTTAAATTAACCCATAACCCTGTCTGTGTTTAGCCATGTGACTTGGTACCTTTTCTCAGTAAGGCATTCTCATCTTGCTTTCTTTGCATCTGGCTGGTGACTGACTCTCTCTCTCTCTCTCTCTCTCTCTCTCTCTCTCTCTCTCTCTGCCTTTCTTCTTCCCAGAATTCTCTTAATCTGGACACTTTGCCTATTCCTCTTGCCTAGCTACTGGCCAATTAGTATTTTATTCAACTAGTATGAGTGACATATCTTTACAGTGTACAAGAACATTATCCAATAGCATTTTATTATTACAAGTTTTACATTTTACTAATATATATTAAACACTAGAGATGTAAAAGGGTAGACTTAAGGTCTGTAAACTATAAAATGAGATGAAAATAAAATTACTGTAAGTCCCAAAATGTTTCTTTATCTTCACATTATCACCAAATGTTTGTTTTGGTTTACACTTTAGAGGGTTTTAAAAATATGGAATGGAGGTGATTTGCTTAGTACCCTTTGGTAGGTTAAAATTTCAAAGTTTCAGTTCTGATAAGTATGATACCAGGCAGGACAAGAACTATGGCAACTATGTGAATAAAACAAACCAAACAAGAACAGAAACTCAATAGACTTTTCTAAATCTTATACACTTGATAGAACACATCTCATGGTCAGGTCTGTTTGCCCACGGTCTATGTAAGAAGAGGAGAGGCTCTCAGAAACTCATTGCCTTGATTCTCAGTACTATTGATCAATTCAATCACCAAGTCTGCAACTGAGTCAATGTTCTCCCAGTCTGTGCCCTCCTTGTCCTATCAATTTCTTTTTCTCTAAACAGAACTATGGTTACTTTTCAGAGACATTGGAGGTAGACAACATCGCTACCTCCTGGTATTCCTTTCACTCACTGCCCAGAATTGGTCTTAAGAAGTTATGTATTTTTGTCAGTGCTCATGTAAGCTATTTATAAAGAGCAATGGCAGATTGTTTTTTCCTCTTTTATGACAGAGATATCTCTTACGTTAGGCTGACATAAAAAGGCTATAATTTGAGTGGAAGAAATAACAGATATTTACTTTTCATAGTTCTGAAAATTGGTGTGCTCACCAATTTGGTTTCTGGTGAAGGTGGACTCTCTGGATTCCAGACAGCCTTGTCTCTTTGCAATGTCTTAAGAATACACCTAGTGTCTTATACATCTACAAAGGTACTAATCCCATCACAGACTCTACCCTTATTGCCTCCCTTAAATCTAACTATCTCCCAAAAGATTCCTTTCCAGATAACACCATTTTGAGAATCATCAATCTTACATATGAACTGTGGTCAGATAAAAATATTCACTGTATAACAAAAACTACTTTTATACTATTTCCTTGTGTGTATTTTGGTATTCTAGGTTTTACTCAAGCCAAATTTATATTCTGGATCTGTACCTTCACCCTCCCCATCATGACAGAGGGAGGGATTTTTAGACTCACAAGTAAATAAGCTGGAATTTTGAAACTGATAACTTTGATCTAAGCTATTCTGGTCACAGCATTCTTTGCAGTCTGGTAAGCAATGAACTTCAAGTAATATGTGTCAACACAGAAGAAGGGTCCATGAATAAATCATGTATTTTTCAAAAGAAATATTGTGACTACTACCCTACTAGGAAATAGGACAATATATTAAGGAGAATACCATCTCTATTGTGCATGGTGTTAAAGTATGCAAAGCACTGTCATGTGTATATAAGATCTCCTTTCGTAGTGTATGACACTCTTCAATATTCAAGCTAATTACTCCAGAGTCATGAAGAAGAATTTTTAAAAAATGTGAAGATCACTAATAATCCATCTTTGGTTCAGAAAGAATAATAAATGATTAGTCTAAAGTACATATTTATATGTGTGTGTATTGACCTTGTAGTATTCAACTTTCCTTTCATGAGAGGGCTGTTGCAAGAAGGCTAAAAGGAGTAGCTTGTTGGTGCAGGGTCTTCAAGGTCCCACCATAGGATCAAATCAAAGGCTTTAGTGCCCCAGTCTACTCCCAGGTAATGACCAGTCTTAGAAGGAATATCAGAGTTACTTGTTCAGAAATATTCAAGGAACGTATTGCAATTTCAAGTTTTTGTTTAACCTCTTCCAGCCCCCTTTTCTTTAAAGATGCTTTACCCTATAGTATCCATCATAGTATAGGTTGCTCAATGGATCAGGTCAATACAATGTGAATATAGTGATTCACACTCACTTATAGGTTCCTTCTTGTATGTTAACAGTAAGATACAACTATACAGTTCCATTTGTGCATATGTATGCACATATATTATCATGCATCTGCACACATGCATACATAACTTGTGCATGAGTGTAAACTTGTTTCGGAGTTATATTTAAAAATTGAAAGAACTCACTTCACAAAGAAATAATAAGAAATGAGTACATATCATGGATAATGTAAGTTTCTCATTTTACACTTTTTAGTTTTGCTTTTCATTGGTTCATTTTAGTTTTGTGTGTTTTTTGTTTTGGATGCTCAGAGAGGGACTCAGTTACTTGTGGATTTTTTTCTCACTGTCTTTGTAAAGTTTTTTTCCGATTAGACTGAGAAGCAAATGCTTATGTGTTAGAGGAAACATCATGAAATTTGTTAATGGCATTATTACTTACATTAAAAAGACCAAAGCCAAAATTAACTAAAATCTGTTGCTTAGGTAACCAATAAATCTAGTCTATTTCATTATATGAAAAAGTCCTATATGGGATTCACTGGATAGAAGTTCATATAAATTTAATATTTTTGGTTTTAATTTTAATTAGTTGTTGCTTTAATTCGATTTCCCTGAATCCTGCTCTATAAAGATAATAACAAATATGTAGCCTAACATAGATTGGGAATGACTCTTCATCTTCACTTAACTAAAAAGTCATATGTTTAATTTTTCTGAGGGGCTATCAATGTTTTCCCTATGTGTTAACAAATTTTGAAGTCATAAATTCCCCTTACTATATGATGACATGTTGTTGACCACAGACCTTTCAATTTAAAAATTATGATTTTTGAATTATGCTGAAAAAAGTGGAAATAAACAAATATTGTTAATTCCAAATGTGGTCTTTGAGAGAAGTTTTATATATTTCATAACTTAAATATATATTTATATGTGTACTTTAGAGTATTATTTCAACCCTATTTAAAATAACTTCATAAATAATGAATTGGCATTATCAGACATAAAATTATAATGAAAAGAATTTTTGTAGATATGTTAAATTGATTCTTTTCATATTGCACATTAACTATATTCTATGAAAATATACTTATTTTCTAAATCTATGCAAATAAATATCCTATTTTATCTAAATATAATGAATTAATTACACATAATCCTTTTTCTTTGAAGTATTTAATCTTTCTCCTCCTTGTTCCTTTATTACATTCAAGTTTATATAGATTCAAGAATTTATAGGATTAAATCAAGCTTTGTAAAATTTGATTTTTGCACAACAAGCATACATTAGCATGAAGCTCTTTTAAATTGTAAATTTCTTGATTTTCTCCCCTTCTCATCTCCAGAATTCTGGATTCAACAAGCAAGATTTCCCTCTCAGAAATTCTATTAGCTCTAGTCAGGAAAATTTAGTCTATTTACTGACTAGGACATGTCCTTAATGAAGAGTATGCTTTGAAAAAATTTCTTTGAATTTTTATATGGTATATTTTTATCATATTCTTTTCCTATCCCCTGACTTTCCTGATTTCCCCCCACCTTTTTTCCTCACCACTCAAAAGCACACCAAAAACAAACAATAAAACCCAACAAAATACATGAATATGATTTGTGCTGTCTAGCTACTTCTGAACTTGGGTCTTGCCATAAATTGTGACTATACTCAGTGCTACCCTATTGAAAAACACTGATTTCCCCTCTCTTCGTAGCTATCATTTGCCAGTACATTCTTGGCTAGAGGAGGGACTTTGTACCTGCATCCCACAATAGTACTGGTGTTTTGCCTGGATTGTGCAGGTCACATTTATAGTGTTACAATCTCTATGAATTCTTTCCTTGCAAAGTAATTAGATAAAGTAAGCTGCTACCATTAGGTGTTTCGTTGATGCCACTACAAGAAAATATGTTTGTGTGTTTTCTGCATTCCCTTTGTAGTTCACTGGGAACTAAATTACGTCTGTATGTTAACAGTTAATGGCATTTCAAATACACTTAGATACAGAAAGATTGAAAAGAAAGAAAATGGTATTATAGGAACTGTGATCCTCTCCCATCATGCATTATTCTGCAATCTTCTTGCTGGGTGAGTTAATGTGGTTATGTAGGGGTTAATATGAGCTCAGACATATAAATTAGAAGGAAGATATTTACAACTTTTTGAGAAAGAAAGAGCATACTTTAAAAGCTAATAGATTCTTAATCCACTCTCATCTTAGACTTCAAATAGTTCTTCAAAGATTAAAATGTAAAATTTGTATGAAGGAAACAGAGATGTCATTTCTCTTTAATTTCTCATTTTTTAAGTTATTGATGCAAAACATATGAGCAAGTCATTACAGAGTAAGTACTGAAAGGCACAAGGGAAATGAGTTCACCCATTTCTTCACCCACGATTGGAGACATGAGTAGCGGGGTATTCTTAGACAAGGGCTGCCAGACGGGTACATTCTCTTGAAGTTTGTGGATTGGAAGACTCAAAAAAAAAGCTAAAACTTAGAAAAATAAAACTGAACAATTAATAGCTTAGGCACAAATTAAAAACAAACAAAGCAACTGTTTCAGTCCATTAAACATCAGAATCAACCAAATACCTAAAGTTCTGGAGAATTAAATCAGGACAAATTAGAAGGGGCCAAGAAAACATGCTGAGTCTCTGCCTCTCCTTACAACTGAAATACAGCCAAGTATCATTCAAATGCTATTATGGTTTGAACTTTACTCCTGCCCCCCCCCCCCATTCATCAATAGGTTGAATATATGGGATAGTATTTGGGGACAGAACATTTTGAAGGTGGTTAGGGCTAATCAGGGTCATAAAAGTGGGGACTTACGTAATGTATTAGAACCCTTATAAAAATAATAGAAACAATGCTCACTCTTCCCAATATGTTCACCCCCATGCTTTTATTTTCCTCTTCTCTGACATTATTTCTTCACTCCTTCTCCCTTCTCTTTTTTCTTCTCTTCCCTCTCTTCCTCTGCTTGACTCCCCTGTTTCTGTTTCAATGTTTTTCTCTCTTTTATTTAGAAAGAGTATACTTTAAAAGCTAAGAGTCTTAATTCACTCTCACCTTTGACTTCAAATTGTTCTTCAAATATTAAAATGTAAAAATTGTATGTATTAAACATTGAATCAAGTCCTCAATACCTCTGGTCTGCCTCTCTCTCTCTCTCTCTCTCTCTCTCTCTCTCTCTCTCTCTCTCTCTCTCTCTCTCTCCCTATATCTCTTAGCCTGCAGACCAAGATTCATATCATGTGTACTGCCAAGGTCCCCAACATGATGAAAAAATGAGCTATTACTCTGAAACTATAAACAAACCCCATCCCCATTTGTTCTTTTATACGAGGTGGCTTTATCCTGGTTTCTCTTCACAACAACAGGATGGTGAGTAAAACAATATAAAACAGGGAAAGCTTCCAATAAGTAATTCAGCCACATTGGGGGATGACCTTTTACAGCAATTCCTAATCCAAGAGATGTATATTTTCTTTATTTTATCTATTTACACTTCTTTTTCCATCACATAGGCTAAGAAATTGATTTGAATAAAACATCATGAAAGGAGAATCAGTAAGTGGAAGACTTGTTGCTGGCAAGCTTGATCCAATGTTTTATGTAACGACTTGGCCATGAGGTTGGGGTTGCTTCAAATACAACTGGATTGCTGGCCTACCAGAGGAATTGAAGACTTTAGTTTTTTTTTCCTAAATGTTCATCTCAAACTCACCTTCCATATTTTATCAAGATAACAGTAAGCATCCTTAGTTCCATGCTTTAGCTTTAAGTCCAGAGAACAATTGTACTTGCTACGGCTTTGGAGAGCTCAGAAAGACTGTCAGGATGATTTATGACCTCCAAAGAGATTATATGTCCAGTCAAAATCTATTTTTGTGGCCTCCAGGCCCCGAGGCTCTGATTGACTTTATTTGAGTGATACACTTTTCTTGGGTCCCTGAAATCACATTGAGAGAGAACAATGGCTCTCAGTATGAAATTGAAGTTTAGTAAGACATGACAAGTGGGTATCTGTTTATTCTTGAACAAATATTTTCCATAGTCTAGAGGTTTCTGTTGTCACTTAACATGTATTTTTACCTTTCATGGAGATGGGCAGCTTTATCTCTATGAAGAGCCTTCTATTTCTCTGACAGTTGCAATGTTATGGCTTCCTGAATTTCGACCACATGAGTAAAGTTCATTTCTCTTTACCAAATATGCAGAGAAGTACTGAAGTACATCTTAGATGGGAAAGAGGTGTCCCACTGGGATTGCTGTGGTGAAACACTGACCAAAATCAACTTAAGGAAGAGAGGGTTTATTTTGCTTTAGACTTATAGGAAACAGTTCATCATTGAGGAAGGTATGGACAGAAATTCAAACAGGGCAGGAAATCAAACACAGAATACAAACCAGAAATCATGGAGGAATATTGCTTATTGTCTTGCTCCTCATGACTTGCTCATCTTGCTTTCTTGTATAATCCAGCGTAGGAGGGAGGCTTGCTTGTTCATCCCAGCTGCCCATATAGTTTAGCCCCAAAATAACCACACACAAACTCTATTTATTAAATCACTGCCTGGTCCATTATCTCTAGCTTCTTCTTGGCTAACTCTTACACATCAATTTAACCCATATCTATTAATCTGTATGTCACCACGAGGTCATGGCCTACCAGCAAAGTTCCAGCATGTCTGACTCTGGCGGCAGATCCATGGCATCCCCCGACTCTCCTTCTCCCAGCATTCAGTTCTGTCTTCCCTGTCTACCTAAGTTCTGCCTTATCAATAGGCCAAGGCAGTTTCTTTATTCATCAACCAAGAAAAGCAACACACAGACAAAAAGACCTCCCACACCAATCCAGGACCACCAAGCCAGGTGGATCTACCCACAACTCTGGCTTTCCTGTCATTAACTATAAAATGACCTACCGGCTTTCCTATAGCCTGATCATATGAAGGTATTTTCTTAATTGAGTGTTTCTCCTCTTAAATGACTCCAGTTTGTGTCAGGGTGACATAAAAACTAGCCAGGACAGGGTGTCATATAAAACTTCTCCCTGGATTCTTTTGAACCCAAATAATAAAATGTTGCCAGGAAGAGAGGAGGTCTAGTAGGTCCTGTTAGGGTTTGGCCAAGTATTGTTCTTTGCTCATTCTCCTTTCTTCTTCAATTTGAAATAACCTATGCCTATCAGAATGCTTTGATATACAATGGAGAGAAAAATTAGCATTGCTCTATTAAAGAATAGTGAAGATGGACAAGCAGATATTTGATAGAAAGAACCTAATGAAAATATTAGCAAGCGCTCAGGTAATATAAAAAAAAAAGTAAAAGGCATAAAACCTCATGTGAGAAGGTAGGTTTGAGAGATGTGTCAGTGGTTAGCAGCATTTGCTGCTCTTCCAGAGGACATGGGTTCAACTCCCAGCATCCAAATGTTAGCACACAGCAAGATGGAACTCCAATTTTAGGGATCCGATACCCTCTTTTGACATCCCTGAACATGACATGTACATAACAACAGATAAACACATGGGTAACTCCCTCCTCTTGCACAGAAATTAACATTTTTAATTAAAAACAAACCTAACCCTGTTAGATAGGGAAAAATTATATCCATCTGAGAATGATATGATCCTTGAGGAAGACTGTAAATAAAATGTGTTTAAAATATTCATGACCAAAGAAAAAAATTTGCAATGAAGATTAATGATAAAACCTTAATAATAATCCTTTGGTTTGGTAAAAATTAGTTAAAAAAATAAAAAAATAGTTATATCTATATATACTGATAAAATTATAGTGACAAGGAATTGTTTGTTTAGGCATTAAATTATAGGGAACTCACAGAGACAACTGACCCAATCTTGTGGGAGCTCAGAGACTCTTGTATGGGACTATCCTAGGCCATCCTCATGTGTGTGACAGTTGTGTAGCTTGTTCTGTTTGTGTGGCCCCTAGCAGCAGAATTAAGCCCTGTCCTTGGCTCATGAGCTTGCTTTTTGGAACCTATTCTCAATGCAGGGATGGATGCCTTGCCCAATCTTGATGTAGGGGCTCCTGCCTCAACTTAATATGTTTTGCTTTGTTGACTTCAATGGGAATTGAATTGAGGAAGAATGGATGGAGAGGAGAGATGGGAGGAAGGGAGAAGGGAAGAGAAGAGAAAAGGGAAGGGAAACTGTGTTTGGTTTGAAAAATAAATGAAAAAAATAATGAAAAATATACATTAAAATTTGTTTTGACACAGAGAGTATCTTGTCATTTCTTAAAAACAAATGCAAACTTTAAACTTCACTGACAGAAACAAAAAAAGTTCAACCCACAGCACAATAGACTTGAATGCAAGGACGAGAAGGTTGTTGAGACACTGAAACACTATACTCAGGTGTTATTTTAAAGTAACTGAAGTTAGTAAACTGAGACTAAGAAGAAGATTTTAAAAAATCCTGGTGTTTAATGGAGCTTAATATGCATTGCTATTGTCCAAATGTTTACATACTTTTCATTCTTGGAAAAATCCTAACAACCAAGCAATAGATTTGTACTGTAATTTAACAGGAGAACCCAGCTATAAATTAAATCATAAAGGCCACAAAGCTGGCACTCAGGAAATATACCAGGACTGCTGATTTCAGAATATGTAAGGAAATATAATATTTATTTCTTGTGAGAAAAAAATGAAAATTCATTTAAAACCATGAATTACTTTTTTTTTTTTTGACTGTAGAACATTAAACAACTATTTGTGTTCTTCCTGCGAACCAAGGGACTTTTAAGGCCTATGGCTAATACACTTATTCAAACATGTGTGAATTTGGGAGTGTCTGCATGAGTAACATGTTTGCCTACGAAGCTTGAAGAACTGAGATTGGATGCCCATAACCCATACAAACTGGGTGCAGTAGTACATCTGATATGAGAGCAATCTTGTGGCAAAACGGATAATGAATACAAGAGGATCCACAGAAGCTCATGGGCCAGACATCATCTCAAAGACAGCAGAAGGCAAGAACTACTATTGAAGCTTGACCTCTGACTTTTACATGTGTGCCATGGCATGTGTGTCCCTTTATATATACATACACAGACACACAGGCATACAGACAGAAACACACATATATGCCACGCACACGCACACGCACACGCACACGCACACACACACACACACACACACACACACACTTCTCTAGAGTGAATACCATAGAAAGAATTGCAAAAAAATGCATTAACACAGAATATCTTTCAGTAAATGTTGTCTTCTCTATGTAGTTATCTATATTTTTATTTTTTGTTGGTTAATCAAAACTTCCTTCATTCGAGAAAGAACAAACTGTGTTTTAACTTCCACAGCCCAGCAGCTGAACTCTTGATACGCCTTGGTATTTGTGCAGCATTTCCTACAGTGCTGTCTTTTTAATTGGAATCTTAGGATAAGTAAGAGGGATTAGCTATAAGCTTCTATCCTCCAGTCAGTGAACCATTGTCAAAGGGTCTCTGATGTCAGAAACCACAGCCATATTTCCTGTGCAGAGTCCCTATTAGGGAACTCAGAGCCAAGCATGGGTGGATTTGTGTGAACAGAGATTTTTGTTGTTGTTGTTGTTTTATCTCTTTGATGTTTTCTTTGTTTGCTTGACTAATTTTGATTTGTTTTAGATACATTCATTGAAGGGCAAAGCCTTTTCAAAGTTTAAAAAACTAGGGTATTTTCCTAATACTATTTTCCTCCTTCAGAAAACAACAAATTATCTAAAGTAAATGAACAGGTCTAATCCTACCTTGAATCAAATTAATACTCATCTCAGCTGCCAAAATAACAATGCCAAAAAGAACATGGGAACAAAATTTGTAATCTGAGTTTACAGGAAAAAAAGTTTCTATAAAAGTTAGTTTCTACTCTTGGTACTTTCTTAGAAAAAGTTGCTCCAAAGTGCCCACATGAGCAGTTGGCATGCAAAGACCCCTACCTGTGTGAAAGGAGCCTCATAGGACCAGAACCAGGGCAAAGCAGAGCAGATGGTACCTACTGGTCCCTGAATTCAAAGTGCATTATATTAATATTAACTGTAGAAGGTTTCAGGGGTTTAATATCCAGTCTTCAATTCACTATTTCATTCAGAAGTGCCCTAGTTGAGGAAATCAGAAAATCATTCAAAGAATGTATGATCTGAGTGTGACTAGTAAATGTGGTATGAAGTGCACTTTCCCACACACAAAAAGAAAGTGATTGAAAACCTTCCATGCTTACTCTAGTGATTTCTCCCCAAACTTAAACTCTGCTCACTTTGCTGCTTGAAGTACCGTATTTTACATCTTTGTTTTGGAAATTTTATCTCAGCTAGATTATGACAAGAATGTGGATCTTCTCTGATGACATTACTCTACATAAAATATAAAAATAATTCTTACATACCTTGATAATTCTCTATAAAAATTTCATTTTATCAAATTCTTGAAGATGGGAAAATTAAGTCTGTCTCCATATTTGTCTATAAATAATATATTGCTTGTTTCTATGGGTTATTTGAAGAATATCAGTTTACTATATTATGTATCATACAAAACTATAGATATAAATTTGTGCTCCTATGAATTATTATACTATGCTAGATCACAGAGATATGTTCTACAAGAGAATAAACAAAAAATTCTCCAGTTGACATGAAGCTATCTTGGTAATTAAGAAGCTTACTAATGTCAAGATGCACAAAACTAATTAGAGAGGACTGTCTCATATAAATAGCAATAGACAATTCCAAGAGGATGCCTAATGATAAGAATTACATCCAAATAGCAGGATACTGTGTCTACCCCAATGCTTTGGTAGTATAGACAGGCAATGCAATTATGTGACTTCAGTGTGTGAGATCAGAAATCTGTAATCAGACTAACTAACTCCAAGCCAACTTAATCTAACAGGAGATGTTGTGAATAGAAAGCAGCCTCCCCATGGAGTCATGTGCAGTTTAAAGCAAAATATTATAAGCAGCAGGTGGAAAGCAAGCTGTACTGTGCAGCTAGAATCTAGATAAAACATATGTGTTATTGTATTGTGGTACAAGTAGGGAGTGAAAAAATTCCCAAGGAATAAAGAACAAACAAACAGTATGGGAAAGACAAAAATGTTTATAATAAGAATATTGAAATATGATCAAAACTGAGTAATATGTTGCTTACATATAAGAAATGTAAATGGAAAAGGAGAAAATTTTAAGCAAAATTTGTGTCTAATATCAAGCAGTGTAAAGTCTGTATAACTCTCTTATTCTGAAACTAAGTTAGATTTAAGCTCAAAATCCATTATTAGGGGCAAAAGCCAGTGCTGACCATTTTACCTATCTTATGCTTCACAGATCTGAAATATCTAACAATAAAACAACAACAGATGGAATTTTAAGATGAAATGGAGAAAGTAATGATCATAGCAAGATATTTAGAGAGTCTTTTAATAATTATTTTAAACAAAGTCAGCGTGGAAATAGTAAAATTAAAGTTTTATTTCAAAATAATTCACATGCATGAACTTTGTAATTCAGATTGCTCTGAAACATAGGAGATATCTTTAAATGCCTGTTTACATAACTACAGCAAGATTCAATTAACTTCAGGAGAAAAGTTATATATGATGACCATCATGCATAGTTACATATTAATGTTAAAATGGCATTAAATATGGTTGATAATTTTGGAACTCCTAAGTAAGTCGCTGTAGAAGATATAATTACACATTTCAAAATACTCTTTGACTTAATATTTGAGATTGAACTAAAGATAAAATTAAAATGGGCTTTCAAAGGTGACATTAAGTATAAAGCATCAGGGATAGGCAGGGATAGATAACAATGAATTAGCTATGAAATTTGGTCCTGAAAGTAATAAAAATGTAATGTTTTATAAAATAAAGATAAAGACATAAATTAGCAAATCAAGAACAATAACATTAGTGGTCAACAGAATGAACTGTTGGTATTTTCTAAAAACTACTAAGGTGGATAAATATACACCAAGATGAATAAGGAAAAAATAAGATTGGAAAATGTAAACCGCAGTAGGAATGAGATAGCAAGATGTCAATCCTTTTTAAGCTTGAATATTAACTTAACTCTATGACTAGAAAACAAATGGATTAGAATATTTTATATCATTTAAATTAATATTTGTCCAATTTATGTTTCCTAGTTTGTAACATAAAATCACTACATTAACCTAGTGACATATCTTTGACTACTTATTTGGAGATACCCTATTTATTACTTAATAAGTCCACAAATCGCTAAACACATATTGGTTTATGTTGTGGGATCTAATCTGTTCAATTGACCAATTATTCTCTCCTATTCTACTACCAAGCTGCCTCTTGTGCAAAGCCATACATTTTGACTTCTTTATATTTCCCATATGATAATTATAAAATATCATCAAGGGCAGATACAGAAAAGCACATAAACAGATACCTGATAGAAATAGATAGTCTAGAATATTTTAATCAAATAGTCTAGAATATTTTAATCTACACTTAGTATTAGTATTGGCCAACACTATCTTTTTAAAATCTTTGTCATATTTCATATCACATCTGTCATATAGCTCCATCATAAGTTATGCCTGGGGCATTATGATTCAAGTACTCAGTATAATAATGGTTCATTTCATATATCAGCTTGACTTAGAATAAGTGTACTCATGAAGTATTAGTGTTTCTCAATGTTTCATGAGAGAAGAAGTTAATACCTCTTCTGATGGGAGACATGCTTGTACTATCTTGACTTTCGCTGATAGTGCAGGGACTCCTGGCACTTCCTGGAACACCGGTCAAGAGACAAGCTCAGATCTGCAGAGGGTGAACTAATGGGGGGACGATTAGCTTCAGTGCCAGCTGGTACCCTGAAATCAGCTGCAGGCCAAAATGGAAGAGGCTAAAAAGAGCAAACGCATCCCTTCTGCAAAAGGCCAACTTCTCAATCAGCCTTTAGAGACTCACCTCAAACTGAGAATTATGTCTTTAGCGATACTCATTCTGGGGGAGGAGGCTTCAGAATAAACCCCACATGGTTTTCCTGGGTCCTCCAACTCATAGACAGTAGTCAGTCCATTGACTGTACCACCCCTGCAACAAACAAATGACCCAAACCATTCCCTTTACATTCATCTCTCTATCCTTAATAGTTATTTTTGATGAATTCTGATGAAAGCTAAGGTTTCTTTTAGAGAAACTTTTAAAGGCTTAATTTGCTTTGTAGTTTAAAGTATTACATAGATTTTTCCCACATCTTTTGTTAATTTTAATAAGTTACTTTTTCTAAGAGTTTGATTTGGTTTGCAAATTTATTGTTATAGTTTATGGTGCTAACTAGTGCTCATGTCATGTTTGATCCACTTATTGACCTCCACATTTCTCATGTCTTATAACTTTGTCATATTAGAGTTCCAAAACATATAAATATCTATTTAAACTAACTTTACATTTACTTGTTTGTTTTTGTTTTACTCTTTATTCACTTAATAATTTTCCACCATTTTTATAAAATTTGATTTTAGAATATTACTCATCTTTCATTACAGGGGATTGAATTCAGGACCCTGTACAGGCTCAGGTGTTTTCTCCAACTGAGATACTGTAAAAGCCATCTCTGTATTCTTCATAAATGTCCATTGTGTGTATTTTACTATGTGTTCTACCATATCATGAAATGACATTTACAAACCACGGTAAATGAATGCTGAGCCCGTCAACTGAGATTTTTGAACACTTAATTGCATCATTCAACCATTCTTATTATATATTTAAGGCTATGAATTTTCCTCACAGGAAAGCTTTAGATGAGCAAAATGTGGCTTAATTAGCAAGTGTATTTGGTGTCTTTCATTTCCTTCTTTAAACATGAGTTAAGAAGCTTAATTTGTTTTTTTTTTCTTCATATGCACACAGAGGTTTTCAAGCTTTAACTTTCCATGGTTACGTTCTAGTTTATGTTATAGTTAGAAGTCAGTCCTTAAATGTTGTTAACCATTTGATTCTATTGAAACGCTTTGTGAACAGCATATGGCCAAGCAACAAAATCAAATGTCATGTGCACTGGACAGATGTCTGTGTGTATTTCAATGCCTTATATTACTTGTATTTCCAAAGCTTGTGACTAACATCACTTTATTGAGTCAATGTTTACTTGAAACTATCCTCACCTACCTTATATTATTTCACTTTGCTTCTTACACTTCTTAGTTCTAAGAGTCCTTTCTTTTTCTTGTAAAAATAATCTTTGATGTTTCCATCTCTATGAGTTTGCTGGTAGGATATTTTCTCAGTTTTTCTTTGTTTAAATATTTATTTTTATATTAGTTTATTTTGTTTGCAATCATACGTTTTCTGTTATAAAACTCAGTGTTATTGTGTAGTCATCTTTAGACCTTGTGTTTTTATTTCAGAAGTTGTTTCTTAGTATTTGTGTTTGGTGTATATAATCATTTTTGAATATTGGACCCTTATGAGGGTATTTGTCTAGTCTTTAGTAGTTTAAATATGCATGTATAGAAATTTTAAAAATCATTCTTATATATACATAATTTTAATATGAATTTTGACATATCCTGTCAATGTATGAAGTGTTGAAAAAATATAACTTATTTGTACCTTTTGTTTCACTTTGTTCTCTTTCCCTAATTGGGAATTCATCACATGGCTGTTGCAAGCTTCTTGTTCCTCTTCAACTGACCCTTATCTGCTTCCTCAAGTTAATTTGTGTTTTAATTTTGAATATTTTATTCCAACTCATCTTTCATTCACTATATTTTTCTAAGGAATATTTAAATCTCTTCTTAGACTCTTGATTTTGCTAATTGTCTTCTATTTCCATTTTTGTTTCCTAGTTTCTATTTCTATCCTACAATTTTAACCCTACCTTTTACTATCTTGTGTAATATATATATATATATATATATATATATATATATATATATATATATATATTTTCCAAGAGAAATCAATTCTCAATCATATCAGGTGCCCCTTGGTTTCAGTGTTTTCCAGTGACAGTCTTGACTTTGATTAATTGGGCCTTTGGCATAGAACAGGAATATTTTGATTCCAGGTGAATATTTTCTTTGTAGAGAAATTCTCTCTCTCTCTCTCTCTCTCCCTCTCTGTCTCTCTCTCTCCCCATTTCTCATAATTTTAACAGTCATTTCCAGATAACAGACATGTTAATGCAATTCATTTTGAAAGACTAAGATTATTCAAAAAATTCAGTTTCTCTTTCATTTGTTGTCTGTCCTAGGTCAGTTTCTTCCTGTTACACAATTATTTTAGTTGTCCACTCACCCTTAACACAGACCTCTACCTCCCAGTGCCTGCCTTGACTCTGAATTATCCCTTCCATTCAGAGCATTCAGGTCTTCCTGTGGACTCCATTACTGTGGTATTGGACTTACACCCACTTACATGTCTTCCAAAAACATTGTCCTGCTTTCCCTGACAAATGTAGTACCTGGTATCAGTAAGGAATCAGTTATTTATTTATATGTGCTCTTTGTTCTTTGTCCTTAATTCTTAAACTTTCCTTTCGAGTATCTTATTTGACCATGATGCATTTTAAAGTTTCACATCTATACTTATGAAGTAATAATATATTTTTCATATCTTTGACATGACCAGATTTAAGAATATGGAAGCATTAAACATGAGTTGGGATAATGCCATAATTTTGTTTAACTGTGAAACCAAATTAGCTATTACTCAGCATCTGCAGGGGATTGCTTCCAGGAACCCCACGGATATGCAAATTTGCAGATGGTCAATATCCTTATACAGAATAGTACAGCACTTGCATGTAACCTACGCAATCTTCCCACATACTCAACTCATCTCTAAGCAATATATAATGTTTAATACACCACAGTTCTTATGTTTCATTGCCTAGAGAATTCTTGCAAAAAGAAAGCCTGTGTGTGATTAGTAAGAACGGTCGTTTACTTTCACTCCAATATTTATGACTTGACTTTAATCAAAATCATGGTTTTGAAATCTGTGCATAGATATTTTAACTAAATTTAATTGATTGGTGTTTACTGTTACTTCATTTTTTAATTTTTGAAATTATGACATAAGATTCTCACTAATTATTTTAGCTTGGTGATATTTTCTTAGTGGCCCTGTAGCCTTCTATTTTGTCCAAGTGTTTTTTACTTTTTTAAACAAAGTTTGCAAGTTAAAAAATCTTCCTCTCTCTTTCTTTCTTTCCCTCTGTCTATCTTTTCCAAGTCCATCTCAAATGGCTTTTTACCAATACAATCCATTGATTTCATTGTATGTGTTAATTATTTATGGAGGTATCAAACTCTCTTAAGTTTGAAACGTGGAGCCGGTGGCTCAAGAAGAATTTAGAAAGCAAAATTAAGAGTGGCTTTCAGAGCCATGGCAAATTTAAGAGGTTGAAGGAGACATTAATCTTTGGTCTGGCAATCGTGTTTGAAAAGAAGCGCTTGTCTCTTTGCGGTGAATAGTCTCAGGGCTCCCTTGTTAGAATAAGACTAGCAGAGGGGTAGGATGTGAGAGTGCCAATAGATATGCACGTGGGGACAAGCTGGGTACTCTTATGCCCGTGAGTGCCAGGTTCCTGCAGGATTCAGCAGCCTCCTTCCCCCTTGCATGCCTCCCAGACAACCAAACACCCTCTCTTTTCTAAGGGGCAATTCAAAGTCCAGTAAACACTGATTTACTCCTGTTTCCAGTATTAGGTTTGTTCTATTCAGGTTGTCAAGTGTGGAGATGGGAGGGATTAAAAGGAAAGGTGGTGCCTACAAAGTATTAGGCAAAATGTCTGTAGTTGAAATGTTTTTGTTTTACTTTGGGGGAGTCTTTTTGTGGGAAGGATATCATTGAATCTTCTAATGGGGTCATCACTTACAATTCATTTGCCTTAACAGAATTCCAGGTTAGTTTTTTTTTTCCTTGTCCTGCTGAAATTATTCCTTGCAGAAATGAGAGGTCAGATGTTATGGGGAGAGAGTCCAATGTGTGGGAGAAAGCTTGGCAGTGCGGATCTATGGTGTCTGTGGCAGCAGGAACCTGGTGATGCTTACATACATCACAAAGGGCAAGGACACAGAAAACACATGCCTCAGCCAGAACTGAGAATTACTAAACCCCTTAAGGCTGCTCCGGGATTTAAAAAACTCCAAAACACATAAGTCAGTGGGATACGTTTTGAATTCAAACCCTATATGGATGGTCTATAAGCCCTTTTGAAAATACATATTGGCCTACTACAAAAATACAATCTAAATCTCCCCATCCGGTCTCTTCCCCAGTATGGCTTACTGCATTCGTTCACTTGTGCACACTTCACAGTCAATGTTCTAAGAGCAACAAAGGATTTGCTCCTTTCTTGGTGGCCAATTTAAATTTTACTTAGTCATTAAGGTTGACATTTCTCTAATAGGCATTGGGCATTTTTGTAACTGCTTCTGCAACTTTTTCTAACCATGCTAACTGGGATGATACTTAATATAAAACTTGGCAAAAAACATGTCTCATCTTTACTACAAAGAGTATAAAAATCTATATGAATATATTTTATTTGGAAGGACTAAGTTAGCAACAATACATTTTTCAGGTGTTATGCATTGTGTCAAATTTTTATTTAATTCACAAAGTAGCAAAGCTTCCAGGGGCATAAGTAGAGTATGTAATAGGCTAGAATATAAATGGATGGAGCACTGGGGTTTTTCGCTGTAATAAATCTCCCTAATTAAATCAATCTGAAAGAAGCCCACCAACAAAAATAATCAGGAGTGCTAAGTGGCCATTTAAAATGTAACAAGCATAAAGGTAAGTTTGAGGCTGTCAGAAAAATCAGCAACTGGATTGAGCAAAAAGCTTGACTCCTAGCCAAAAAAAATCGGGCAGTTATTACCATATTGCTCCTGTTGGGGAAAAGATAAACGTGAGAGCCCAGCATCTGTGTCTTGGCATTGCCAAGCCATCCACTGAGTGACCGTTCTCTTGGCTTAGATAATGAAACATATTGAAAGGGGGTGCAAGTGGACCAAACCCTGCAATGCCAGCAGGAGCAGAGCTGCCGGCCAAGCATAGATCACCCTGCAATGTAACAGCCAATTAGTTCTGTAATTGCATTTTGCCAATAAAAGACAACACTGTCCTCGGAATTCTGCGAATTTTATGCATCTCTACACCACATCAAAACAGCAATGCAGGTTAAAAATAAACTTTTTTATTGCTATTCTTGTTGAAAAATAGTGATTTATTTCAAATAATAAAGCAGGTAGCACAGCAAATACAAGTAGAATAAATTACTATATTAGCTTTTGTATTCAAAAGCAAAATGCTATAGAAGTTGTAACTGATCAGTGGATTGCTGGGAACTGCAGGGAAAGATGATTTGTCATTTCCTATTAGTAAGATGTCTTATCTTAATGTATGGGAAGCAGGTTGGTTAATCATTTTATAGAGGATAAATTGCATTTTATGGGATACCTAAGAACCCAGGATACGGTAGCACACAGATCAGAATACAACAGGCTTAATTTCAAGTGGGGTTTCCTTCTTTCATCTTGTTTCACTCAATAATCTCAAAGCTCTAAATAAGAGAAGGAGAAAGGAGAGGTTGAGATGACACAAAAATACAGGTTGGGGGAGTTAGATCAGAAGAGTACTCCATATTGGATTTGGGCTATGTATTGGAACTTTTTATATTATCATAATGGAATTACTAAGCCAGAAATGAAGTCAGAAATGATTTAGAGAAACCACTGCCAATAATCTAATAAGAAGAATATGAAAAACAGAATACCAAAAACAAAACCACAGGA
>NC_022018.1:25431192-25456122 GCF_000317375.1 Microtus ochrogaster
GCTGGCTTTGAGGTATTCAGCAGTCTGTTTTCTGTTCTTGTTTTACAGGCAACTGGATTATGGAAATACAAGATCTGACTTTTACATGGGCTTTAGGGATCTGAACTCCAGTTTTCAGGTGTGTGAAGCAGTGCTTTATCCTCTATGACATCCCAAGTTCTCAATATTAATGATATTTTTATTATTAATATTAATATAATATTTGTGACAGTGTCCAGTTTTTAGAAAGCTACCTTCTCAGGCCACAGATTCTGAAGTATGATCCTATAGGACCTGGTTCACTGGATGATATAATACCCATGAATAAAGGGTTCTTTCTCCAATGATCTTTTGGGAATTGCTAGGGTGGAAAGTTAGGGTAATCAATGCCATGCAACTAAAATTATATTCAGTGGTGAAAAATTGAGAGGCTTTTCTCCAAGATCCAGAAAAGCACAATTCCCCTTATTGCTTCTATGCAAATGGTAATATCTCATTATAGAAGTTAACCAAGAGAATTATATATAGAATTTTAAACAGAAAGCAGGAAATGGAATGTCTTTGTCTGATGAGGACAAGTTCTTTCTTTGTTATCATATTTATTATCTTTGGAAGTCATATTTTTATTACAAATAATTTTAATATAAATATACTGATTATGGTTACATTATAGACACACAACATCTAGCTTTTACATGGGTCTGGGGGATCTGATCCCCAACTCCTCCCAGATCCTTCCCACTTCCCCTCTCACCCAAATATTCATCTTTCTCTCTCTCATTAGGACACAAACAGGAATCTAAAATAATAACAATAAAATAACATAAAAGTAGATAAAAAGAGACAAAAGAAAAAGAGTCAAAGAAAAAATTTTTTCATTGTTTTTAATGAACTATACATTTTTCTCCACTCTTGCCTTCCATGGACAAATAGACACATATATTCACACAGAAAAATCCAACAAAAAACATAAAAATAGAAACCATAATATCTTGCAAAGGACTTGTAAGGTCAGGAAAAAGTAAAAATTCCTGATAAAGCATTACATTATGACACAAAGAAATTTCCAAAATGCCATTGTGTTTGTTTTGTGTTACCCATCTACAGCTGCAGATGATGCTTGATTGTAAGAGTGGTTTGTATACCCAGTGAGACTCCGTTAGAAAAAACTCAGTTTTCATTTGTGAGCAATTATCAATTGAACATCACTTCTATGTTAATGATGTGAGTTGTGCCCACTTCCTCTCTCAGTGCTGGGAACCCAACACGTCCAGACCCCCTGCAGGCCCTGTACAAGTTGTCACAATATCTGTGAGGTCATTTGTGCATCTGTCCTGCTGTGATTGTTGAGAACATGTTCTTATGTTATGGAAATCCTAACTCTGCCAAATATCCTTTGGAATCAATAACAGAACACAGCAAAATTGCAGGACACTGAATCAACAAAAAGAAATCAATAGTATTTTATACAGTAGCAATAAATTAATCACAATATAAATGAAAAGAATAATATCACTCACAATAGCTTCAAAAATTTCTCAAAAATATAGGAATAAGTTTTACACATAAGGTAAGTTATCTGTATATTAAAAACTATAAACCTTTGATGAAGGAAATTGAATGGCATACAATTTTTCTAATTCTCTTAGTTATAAGTTATATCCTTATTGTTAAAATTTCCACTTTATGCAAGCAATGATGCCAATGGATAATCCAATGACATTATTCATAGTAAAAATATTCTAAAGTTTGTATGGAGTCATAAAATTCACTGATAGCTAAGATAGTTATAAGCAAAGAGAACAATGCTTCAGGAGAAGTTTCTTCATCTGTTGTTGCTGACTCTGCCTTCACAGCCGTAACTCTTTCCAAAACCTACTCACTCAGGCTTGTTTATATTCACCCAACCTGGGTCTGAAAAAGCCTGGGATAAAACCTGACTCGCTGAACATAGCTGACAATGAGGACTACTGAGAACTCAAGAACAATGGCAATGGGTTTTTGATCCTACTACACGTACTGGCTTTGTGGGAGCCTAGGCAGTTTGGATGCTCACCTTACTAGACCTGGATGGAGGTGGGTGGTCCTTGGACTTTCCACAGGGCAGGGAACCGTGATTGCTCTTTGGGCTGACGAGGGAGGGAAACTTGATTGGGGGAGGGGGAAAAATGGGAGGCAGTGGCTGGGAAGAGACAGAAATCTTTAATAAATAAATAAATTAAAAAAATATTCACCCAGTCCTAGGAACTAACTCAACCCAAGATGCCAAAACAGCGTCTAATGCCTTCTCTTCAGCTCTGAGTCCAGTGGAGCCCCTTCTCTGAGTTAACAACCTATTTCTGGTCTGATGGAGACACCTCAGTCTTCAAATTTAGAATTTCACATTCCTAGGTCGTTGGGATCCATGATATTCCTTTATGTTTCTTTTGTTTCTTGAGCTGTTTGAGTTAGGCACTTCCTTCAATTTATTATTTACACTATCTTCATTTTCTTCTCTTTACATTCATTATTTAATAATCTTTTTGAGGGAGTGGGGTCTTGTTACAGAATTATGACTGGCCTGGAATTTTCTATTCAGATTGGGCATAGCAAAATCAAGGTTGAACATACAGGGTTTTACCTGTCAAGTGCTGGGTATAGGCACATGCCTCCATGACACCAGCTAGTGAATGAGCTTATACTTCCAACTCTATACATCAAGTCCCCAGGTGAAATTTCTCCTATGAATCTATATAAAGATACCTAAAGCCTGTAGAATGGAATTATTCTGATTCATGATTTATGGTAAAAGAGCAGCCTAACCTGTCTCTATCAAGAGGCACTCTCTCTCATTCAGTTGTGCAGATGTGTGTCTAGAACCCATCCTAGACCATCTCTTCTTTCCTGGTTCATCAAAGGAGGAACAGATTAATAGATCTCAATGTTACTGTCTCAATTTGTCCTTTTCTTTCTTCCATCATACGAGCCACCTCAATATATAAAACAAAGAAAATCAGTCAGTGATTGTAACAGATGTTTACTGAATATTTTCTAATTTATTGAAAAGCAGATGTGACTCATTTCCTCGGTGTCTTCTCTTCATTCTGAGTGTGGAACAAAAATCTTGATAACACTTTCAAATTCTCTGTGGATCTGATCCTTTTCCTCTCTTTATTGGGTCCTTTTATTTTCTCTCAACTCTGCGGCCAGTTCTGATGGGCTTCATTCACAATACTCTCCTATTCTCTGTGCTCTTCCTTGGGCTTTAAACATATTCCCCTTTCCTTTAACATTGACTTGGGAGTCAGAGTACAATTTGCTCAGTTGGTCTCTACCTTCTCCCACACGGGTCTTTTGATTTGAACCCAGGTCATTAGCCTTGGTGGCACACAAATTTTCCAGAATGTTCTTGCCAGACCCTTTCTTAGACTTTTCTACCACATCTATCAGAATAATGGGCTATCAATTACTTCCTACTTCAGATCTCGTAATTTAGAGCTCAGGTTGAGTCTCTTTTCATAGAGAAGCCTCACCTTTGCCCCTGTTTAGAGCTTTTGTTTTATATTTCCAAGAGATTGATTTCTTTTATTAAGGCTTATTCATCACACATTCTGTGCAATACTTGACTAAGTGACTGCAATCTATCCCATTCAATACCTCTTACATTTCATTAAAATGGAGCCTTGCAAATCATTGACTTCAGTTGCACTGTGGCTGGAAAATGCCAGGATCACAATATATATTTGTTAACTATAAAACACACATACAAAAACATTTTTGAATTGTTGCAATCTGTAAATTGATACTTTATGGATTGAAATCTGTCTTTTGAGGTAAGGTAACAGATGTTTAAGTAATGCATAATGTTGCTGGTAAAAGTGTTCTCCCCCATAAACTTCAGTGGTGGTTTCAAGATGAGGTCCTAGTGAATATGAGTCTCAGTACAGTTTATTTTCAATTGTGAATCATGAATATGCACTTTTTGGTCAAGTTTGATGATATGGCTGATCTAATAGACTTGCTATGAGAGTGAAAAATGTGAAATAAAAGTCAATTATTTCTAAGTAGAAGTCTATTCAGTGCCAAATATATTAAAATAATTGTCTCTGTAGCTCAACACCTTCCTACATTTTGCATTTTCCTTACAGATGAGAATATAGAAATAAATGTGCCATCACTACAAAAAACCCACAGTTGGTATGAAGCAAGGTATAGAAAAAGAAAAAGAAAGCCATAATGCATCTAGGAGTAAATAAAGATACATAATTTTCAGTACACTTCAATTATTTTTTCATATTTCAAACAAACACCTAAACAAAAATGTTTCATTATCATAAACTTTCTCCTTGATCAACTTGCTTTCTATATAAGAAAACAACAAAATATCAAGCTGATTTTATATGTAAAAATGGAAGGAAGAACCAAAATTCCTAAATATATTTATTACTTCTCAGAAAATAATCATTGCAAATACACACACACAAAAAGTTTCTTAAATGACAGATCATTAGTTTTATGATCGGCAGGCTCATTTCAAAATATGTCCTACCAGTTGTCCCCTTGTGATCTTTAAACAGAAAATGGAGGACAGAAATATATTTTTAAGAATGTTAAAATTGTAAAGTTAAAAATGCTCAATGGTTTTATGAGTATTATATAACATTACTTGGAAATAAAGAATTAGTATCTCTAAGAAGTATTCTACTAATTTAAGTAAAATATAGCTCTCTTATGCAGAAAAATTAGGTAATATTAAACCATTTGTCTAGTAAGACCTTTTGAAAAGTTGCTTTGAAATTCTGTCATTAAATGTGCCTTTTTATGCATTTTTTCTGGAAATGGAAGGGGCATACATTTTAATGGCTGTTCCTTGTGGTGCATAGCAAATCAGAATCCACACTATGATCTCTCTTTGGTGCAGGAGATCTTTGATGTTTTTGTCTGTCTCTTTGTCCGTTTATATGCCTGTTATCTGCAGGGAATAGTTCAGATGTTGTGATAGGAGACTAACACTGTGCTGAGAAACCAACAGAGACACAGACCAGACAGATCCTAACATCCCAGCATAAAGGGAGACTGTTCTTCATGTGGGACTTGGCAGCAGAAGGACTTCTGGGTATCCTTGTAAAGAATGACTTGCTGGAAGATCTGATGATCCACACAGAAAAGGCATAGACAAGTGAGATCTTAGATCCATTACAATGGACTTTGGTGGATCTGAACACAGAAGAAATTTCTCTTGAGAGAGTTTGAGAACAGTGTTGGGCATCAGCAGCAACAGTTTTGAAGGAAAAGCTACGTCTGTCTCTGCTCTTGAAGAGAACAGCCTGTCAGTCTGGTCTCATAGCCAATGTTTCAAAGGAGACAAAATAATGAAAATAAATATTTGAACATTTCATATCTACTACACACCTAACTATAGTATACTATCTTCTTTTATAAATTATTTATTGCAGTTTTTTAGTAGAATGGATGCCAATGAGAGAAATAATTGAATGTCAAGTCAGAATGTGATGAAGATAAGCAGAAGGTTTTGCTTATTTTTAATTTATTTTTATTTTAGTTGCTTTTTTTAATTCTGTGCATCAAATGTGGGACCTCATGCATACTGGAGAAAGTTTTCTGCCAATAAACATAACTGCTAAGCCATCTCTTAAATCTTCTTTTTCTTCTTTTAAAGACATGAGGACCTATGCTAAGGGCTTTATGTCACCCACATATTTAAAGGCCTAATTTCTGAAACCCATTACATTCTAGGCTACTGGGAACTAGTTCTTGAACATTTAAAGTTTGGAGAGGCACAATTTTACCTATAAACAGTGTGCATTCTTAACTTACTTATGCTAATATTTTTATGTTTTTTTTTCTTTAACTGTCAAGTATAACTGGTGACAAACAGAAAGCTCATTCACATTTACAATCTACAGCAGAAATTTCTCCCTTTGTAACTAGAGGATAAATATCAAAGATTTTTAAAATATCTATTGTTTGACTAATGGGATTATTAATTTGCCCGTTTGTTTGTGTAAAACTATATTACTTTTGCTATTGGTGCTGCCAGGAACAGACATTCTCACTGTTGAGAAAAATCTAAGTTCTTAAGACCTTTTAAATGCCATATTCTGAGGGTCTTTTAAATGTTTGAAGATTACCTATTGATCAAAAATATCTCTGCATATTTAGAAAACCTAATTAACATGACTATAAGTTTGACTATTAACGATGACTACTAATTTGTATTTTAATTAAGCATTGCAACTTAAATGAGCTGCATAAACACACTGGCTTAAACAAGAGTAGAAATATACATATAGTATAACAAAATTGAGCTCAAATTTGTATCACTAAAACAAAATCCATACTAATGTAAAGTATTCATTTCTATATTTTATCCCCCTTTTTCATCAGAAACAGATTGACTATGACCATTAATCATTTATAACCAATCCCCTTTAAATGAAAGCAAATATTCACAAGCAATATTTTGGGAATTTGTGCATAGTTTTCGATAGTGTTCCCTGCTTATTGGGGGTGCTGGCAATCTTATGATGCTCTTGAGAAAATTTAGAATTATGAGTAAATCTTGGTTGAAGTAGTCTGTAATCCTGCCTTGTCTCAGCCAGTTGTCTTGAAATTGTTTTGTGTGTTGGATCACCAGGGCCATCACTCCTATTGGAGACCTCTCGGGGGTCTTGTTCAAACCATATTAATTTGGAAGGAATCCACAGTTTCTCACTCTGTGGAAACAAAAAAACGCAAAGCAACATATGCTTAGACCCAAATTTTGAGGTCAAGATACCTTTATGTTAGTTGAGTTTAGCAGCTCTCACTATCCATTATCTCTTGGTAATTAGCTCATTCAGTCAAAACTTCATAGAAAGCACAGTAGTATACATAATCCAGACTCTGTATATTTTCCCTCTTTATGTGACTTATTATCATGTAATAAGTGATACTATTTACTACTCTATATCCTTTTTAAGAACCTGTTTATTATCTTTAAATTACTTTTAGTCTATGACTCTGTTTATCCTTTATTCTCTCTCTCCCAACCTTATGTATATTTATCAAATGCATTTTGACCCACTTTGGGGCCTTTTTGGTCTGAATCTGTCATTATTGTGCATCTTTAATCATTTTTTGATTACTGTTTTAAACTGCTAAGTGGACGTGGCTAGGACCAGAGCAGCTGCTTTGGCTGCTGTGTCTGCCCCGCTTGACTTTCCAAAAAGGTAGAGGTTTGTTCACTGCCAGTTCTGGGAGCCATGCTCACTCCTCCGACTCTGGGAAGAGGAATCTTTAAACATGGAGACCATAGGATCTGGGAGGCAGAGGGTCCATACTGCTACGAAGCAGTTTGTAGCACACTGCCCATAAATATTTTGGTCTGTATGAATAAAAGCTATGTCCCCAATGCAGTGTTTTGGTGATTAACCTCTGTGTACTGAGGCCTGTGTGAGGAAGCAGCAACCTGCCATGCCTCTTAGCTCATGGCGGCTGTTGATTGGTTCCATCTTGTAGGCAACTGTGGGAGACGTATCTTTACACTACTGATGTCTTGAGACTGTGAGATTAAGAAGGTCTCTGTTTCTGTGTGTTCATAAACTTTTTAAAGATTTCTCAGGCCCTATGGAAATTCCAGAGCCTCAAGTAGGTATGCCATTTATAATTAGCCTATCTTGCTGGATCCTAAGGTCTTCCTTGGGGGAGGGGGATGAAACAGCTCAATGTCAACAAACACAGACATTGGAAGTCAGGTAGAAGGCTTACAGCAGACTAATTTATTTCACAATGGTGATGGGGGGGGACTTATATACCCTCCCAGCACTGAGGCTTTCTGATCCCTTGACAGTTGATATCTCATGCTCATCGCTCATTGGCTAGGTAGAATCAGGACTTCTGACATCAACTGTTGATAGGCGCTCTGGAAACACTGCTTGGTTGTTCCTTATTGGCTAAGCACAGACAGGCTCTTTGACAGTTGCAGGTAGACTGCAGGATTGTTCCCTTTGAACTGATAGGCCTAAACTTCCTACAAGCCTGGACATTCAGTAGGTGTTTTTTGCTTGATGTTGTTCTTGTTGCTTGTAGTTCCATTTTTGAGTATGCTATTATCCCTTCTTTCTCTTGGACACTCTTGACAATTGTTCCTATTATATATAGGTTTGTATTAGGTTTAGCAGCATCTTATTTAGATAGAAAGAGAAAGTATTGTAGCCAATAGCTTTGGGGTACTGGCCTTAGGGTGTGACTTTTTGTCTGCAGATGTCTTTCCTTAAAAGGAGATAGACAGAAATCACAAGCTTTCTTGGGTGGTGAAGACCAGGTCAAACAGAGTGAGGTGGTGTGTGGCCAGTTCCAAGCTCAGTCAGCTCAGTGAGTCTGTTTTCCCCATAGCCCCCTTTAAAGAAAGTCCTTTTAATATACATTTTAGATAGATAGATAGATAGATAGATAGATAGATAGATAGATAGATAGATAGATAGATGGATGGATAGCTGTGTGTGTGACATATATACATATATTTTTGTGGTTCTTGCTACAGTCGGAATTCGATGCAAAGGAAATCCTTAGCCTTCAGATCCCAGTACATACATAAAAGTTGATTGATGTGTGGCATAGTGAAACCTTAACAGTGGTCATAAGTTTTAAAGTTATAAACCCTCTAAGATACATGACTGCATTCTATTTTCATTTCTTTATTTTATTGTAAAGAACACCTTTTCCACACTTGGGCATCCTGAAATATGAGTCTCTGATGATCGGCCATCTTCAGATTGAATGTGAATGCCATCTATCAACACCGGCATCCTGAGTTGTCAGCACTTGATCTTGGAGGACTTCAGAGTCCCTTATTGGCATTGATTTCCTGCATTCGAATCTAAGCTCCATGTTGGAGGGTATGGTGGTTTGAATAGGAATGCCCCCCATAGACTTAGTGTTTTTAATACTTAGCCCGTCAAGAGTGGTACTCTTATGAGGTATGGTCTTGCTGGAATAGGTGTGGCCTTGTTGGAGGAAGTGTCATGGAGGTATTATAGTCTCAAGCTAAGCCTAATGTGGCAGTGTCCTTCTGCTCCCTGCGAATCAAGACGGAGACCTCTCAACTCCTTCTCCAGCACCATGTCAGCCTGCATGCCACCATGTTTCTGACCTTGACAATAATGGACTAAACCTTGAAGCTGTAAACCAGGCCCAATTAAATGTTTTTCTTTATAAGAGTTGCTACAGTCATGGTGTCGCTTTGCATCAATGGAACTGAAATGACGACGGAGGGTTGGCTTGTTTGCTAATTTTATGTTTTCAATTTTAATTTTTCTTATTTTTCATACTCCACAAGAGATCTGCTATGTAGTAAGTGTTCCAATATTATTGATTGAGTGGACGAAGGCTGTTGTCATTGGCTGAAACTGAGAAAGTAGGTGGTTTGATAGAAGGACAATTAAAATCATTCAGGGACTCAGAGAGAAAAATAATACAAAACTTTGGGGCATATTTCAGAATTAGGAACAACTTATTCTGTATGGAAAAGGTTTTTATGTGCTGACTTATAACTAGACTGTACCTTTTGGTAGGGAGACCAAACAGGTGAAGGGCATAACCAGTAGCCTGATACAGAACGTTAATCATCTAGATTACCTTTAAAGAGTCCTAGGCAAAAATTTCATTCAGTTTAAGAAAGAGATGGAAGGCTAATTTTAGCCTAAACTTGAAAGAAAAATGCTATCCTAATCACAGATGTACAGAAATTGCAAAAGACTAGATAGGGATTTCATTTGACTCTGTCTTTAAGCAACCTAAAGCCGTTAAACACATTCACAACACACACACACACACACACACACACACACACACACACGAGAAGCTATGCGTGAGACAAGCCTTTCTCAGATAACAAGCCTTCCTCAGGGGGATTCTGATGCATTTGCTGTTACTGTGGAGAAGACACTTAGAGGAAACAGTTACATGGAGAATATTTTTGCTCCTGAAAGGAAAAACGAGCCTGGCAACTGGCACTGATCATTATCGACAGGGGCTGACTACATCTGTGAAACATCAAGCAGGTGGAATGGTACACGCTACTATAGAGTCACTGAGCAATGACTTTGATTATACATCATTTCTGCAGAGACAGATAGAAGGGCAAGTCTCAATTGTGTCATTAGAATATGTAGCTTAAGCAGGGACATAATGGGATACACCTTTAATCTAGCATTTGGAAGGCTGAGTCATGGGAATCTCTGAGATTTCCAGGCAACCTCATCTACAAAGTGAGTTCTTGGACAACCAAAGCTGCTGTACAGAGAAACCCCTGTCCCCCAAAAGCAAAAAAAATGTAGTTTAAGTGACTACATGTATGTTTCTTCTAAGGCCATTAACTGATGTTATCTACAAAGAATGTAAAGTTCAGACACAATGTCTCTTTGCCACAGGAAAAAAAAAACCTGTTGGTCATGTAATACATTTTCTCTCTTATATCTTTCTTCAGTCAGTTGTTTTCATGATCAGTTTTTATATTTCTGACCTTTTATACCATCCTCCATTTCTACAACTCTCCAGTTCCTCTCATTTTAGGGCGTGGGAAGCCTGTCAACATGATTATTATTTTTTTTTTGATTTTTCGAGACAGGGTTTCTCTGTAGCTTTGGTGCCTGTCCTGGAACTAGCTCTTGTAGACCAGGCTGGCCTCGAACTCTCAGAGATCCACCTGCCTCTGCCTCTCAAGTGCTGGGATTAAAGGCATGCGCCACTACCGTCCGGCTGTCAACATGATTCTTAGTAATATACTGTGGTAAAGGTTATTTTGAAGAACAGACCTTTGTAGACTCAGTATGACCCATGTTAGCATCAAGTAGGGATTATGGGATTATAGAAATATATTATTCAGAGAGAAATTCAGTTGAGTTTATAGACTTATTGATTATAAAAGTGACTATCAAAACAGATGGACTAACCATTAGTCATGAATTCAAGAAGATCAGAAATTCGAGTTGATGATTTTATTTCACTCTACTAACCTCCAAAAAAAGGGGGGGGGGAAGGAAGATTTTAAAAGCAAAGTCAGGGAGTTTTCCATAACACTGTGTCTCTTAGAATGTTAAACAACACACCCATGAAGTCTCACCAGCACCACAGTTCATACATGAGCTGAGCAAGGATGACATCAATAGACATACCAAAGTAGAATATAAGGGGGGAGCCCATGAGGCCTCACCCCACACAAAAAAACTGCAGGAAACTTTGGAAGGTTGAGAATAGGAGAAAGGCTTCGCCAGGGAAGAGCACATTAATTATTCAATATCAAATGGTCAGCGATGAAAATATGCATACAAGTAATATGATGTAAACATATATGCATGAAATAACAACTCATGAAAAAGAAGCCATGAACTTGAAAGAGAGCAAAAAGGAGTATACGGTAGGTTTGGAGAGAAGAAAAGGATAGAAAACATCCTTTTATATTATAACACCAAATATTTATTTATATATTTACTTTTCATTAATCCTTCTGTCATACATTACATCCCAAGCACAGTTTTCCCTCCTTCCTCACCTCTCCATCCCCCCAACTACCTCTCTTCTCCCCAGTTCAACTCCTCCTTTGTTTCCCTTCATTAAAGAGCAGGCATCCCAGGACTATTACCCTAACATGCAGAACAATTACAATTAGACTAGGCACATACTCTCATATCACGAATAAATGAAGTGACCCAGTAGGAGAAAAAGAGTCCCAAGCACAGGCAAAAGATTCAGAAATAGCCCCATTCCCTCTCATAGGAGTTCCACAAGAGCACCAAGCTACACAATCCTAACATATATACAGATGATGTAGGTAAAACTCATGCAGGCTCCATTATTGCTTCTTCAGTGGCTGTGAGCCCCTATGAGTGCTGCTTAGTTTGTTATGTGGACTGTGTTAAAAACCTAAAGTTAAGAAAGAATGATTTAATCAACAACAGCATGAAAACATGTTGTCATTCATCTCCTTTGTAAATGAAATCCCTCATTTTCATTTTGAGGCTTAACTAACAAAGTTAACTAAGCCCAATCAATACATACATCTTTACAACTTTAGCCTGTCTGACAGATGTCTAGAACTTGGCAAACGTTCTCAAGTGTGTGTGCTGTCATGTAAGACATTGAGAGCCGTCCTTTTACCGTTTTGTGAAGAACTAGCGGTGTTGCTGTGAGATTGTTGTGGTGAGAGAAAGTGCATACTTCAGTTTGAAGGGTCTATTCATCTGAAGAACTTCAGTGCTTTTTCCCATAAGTGCCTCGTTCTAAAAATTTGGAATAATACAACTCTGCTCAAGCTGACCCATCTCAAGGTTTTGGCTTCATTGGTAAAATTACTATTATGAAAGAAGGAAAACTGACTAAAACCTAATTGCAAGTCTATTTGTCCAGATCAAATGCAGGTATTGCATTACTAATAGAAGGTAGTAGTTAATTCTTTCCTCTCCATGAGCCAGGAAAGTCACTCAACTGTTGCTATTAGGCATACTGACAAACAATAGCTCTAAATGAGTTCTTTATACACTAGGAAGATTGCCTATGTATCTCTCAAACATGCTTGTTTTTCTAAGTCAAAACTATGTGGTGAGTTTCTATCCCGCTCAAGTAAATTTATTGATTTCCTCTAACATTTTGGGATACTATTTTCCTACTTCCACAATCAATCCCTGCATTATAAACAATAGCATTAGCAAACAAAAATTGTAATTAAAGATGGCTCCTGTATCGAAAAACCAAAAAAAAAATTAAAAAAGATAGCTCATGTAAATGTCTTTCTTTCAGCAATCTCCAATGCTGACTGCTAGCCATGTATACCTTTGTTTTGCTTCCTGGACTTGCTGATACACATTGTTTACGTCAAAGCCTCAATATTTTTTAAGGCATCTCTAGAATTATTGTTGTATGACAGAGTATCAAATAAAGTATAATGAAAGAGTTTAAAAATGAAAGGTAAAAAAAATTAATATTTAATAAGAGAAATGTGATTTCTAAAATGCAATTTTGTCTATGTGCCAATGTGAGAAATATGAAAGTCAGAAGATATGAGTTCTCCGAATAAGTCAGCATAAGTTCCCTTGTTCATCTTACAGCTGTAGAAAGAGGTTAGAGTCAGAAAAGGTAAGAGATACACATATACACTGAGGTTTGCCTGGTATTTATCCAAGCAGTGTATATGTAGAGTTATGGCATGAGCTTTGCAAGTTATTAAGTACCAAGCACAAGTGACAGAGATGTTAATGTTGCCTTTAATAAACATATCAAGTATTTTGCTTTTGGATAGGTCTAACATGGGATTCAAAGGTCCATCTTGGTTATGTTGGAATATGATATTGAGACAGGGGATTAAACCTAAGTATTGAATGAGGATTGAAACATGATTAAAACCTTATCTAATCTTATTCTGATTTGTGGATCCAGCTGTAGTTTATGCCATAAAATTCTATGTGATATCTATTACGAAATAGAAGAAAATAAGAATTTTGTGTGATTTTATTTTTAGGAGAAAAGTTGTCAGAATCTATTACTTAAAAGTATAGTATATTCATTTTACATAAAATATAAGTACAATTGTGCTCATTTTATTTCACAAGCTGTATGTTCTATGGATCAGGTAAAAACACATACGCTTTCTTCTTCCTCAGAGAAGAGACTATTTATAGATGAGTGTGACTTCAATTCAAAATTGCCTTTAAAAGCTCAATTTTTGATACCTCTTAGCAGCCCTCATACAAAAAATCCCTTAGACGCTGTCAGGATAACTGAAGAAAGTGTTGCATATCCACAGTATTTGTAATACTCAACTTGGATATGTGTTTAGATCCTAGGTTGGGAAGCTTAAATATTTAGTAGGAATTAATCACTTTTTAGAAACAAATGAGCAAATATAGATTTCTTTATATATGGAATACTAATTACATTTATGGCACTGTATCTAGTTCAAGGAACAAAAGGTTACTTATTCAGAAAAAAAATCTATAAAAAAGAAACTAAACTAGACACTAAATTGATATTTTTATCCTCTGTAAAACATCCTTTTTTAAAATCATCTCCTGAAAACAAAAGAAGTTATAGCACCAGAAATAATGGAAATTTCTCAGATATTAAATCCACAACTCAGCAATTTAACAATATTTCTCCTTTGAGGTAGCACATACATTATGTATTCTTGGATGTCCCCAGAGTTGGCTTAGTGAATGTCATAAACAGATAATCTTGTGTTTTTGTCAACAAAACACTAGGGATCAAAGTTATATCAACTACATAAAATGATAGTATATTTGCATTTCAATCTTAGCATGGTGAAGACAAATGTATTCTACTTTCATAGAAAAAGAAGAAAATCTTAGAATAATCTGGTAAATAAATCTGAAACCGCAAAGAAAAGTCTGCTGTAAAACCTGGCCACCTTAGCAGAGACTACCCTGGACCCCCACGTTCAACGCCCACAAATCCATTGTGATAGGATTTGCCTAAATTCATCAAGCAGAATCCACTTAAGAATCGTCTGACATTGAATTTGTTATTATTTATTGGTCTTTTCAGTGCTCGAGAAGAAGATTCATTTGAACACTGCGGCAGAGATTGGAGAGGAGGTTTCCAAGCCCCTTCTCTGTTCTAGAACTGATTAAGAAGGGATCCTGTACAAAGGGAAGCTGGCCAGTGCTACCCTGGCCAGATCAGTGGGGGAAAGTGGCAGCTGGTGAACAGACTGCACTCAGAGGCCCAGCTGGACTCGGAGATATGGAAAAGCTTTCTCCGGGGTGTCTGTGCGGTGCTTCTCCTGGAGCCCTTTAAATCTCACATGGATGCCCATATGTCTCAAAGGAGAAGGCTGATGAATAAAAAAGAGCCCGCGGGCATTACTGCTGGTCACCAGAAATGGTTCAGAGTCTCTCACGCACACGCTGATGAAGATATGAAACGGACAGAACCGTTCTCATGATTCTCTGAAATTAGATATAGTCAATGAATTGGTCTTTGATAACAAAAGCATCCTCAACAAAGCCCTTCTACTGTTGCAGGGAGTGGGGCATGCTTCATGAAGTTGAGATCTTTGTTTGCTTCTCTGAGTATCCCACATCAAATTGTTGAAGTAATGAAGCTTGTTAACATAAGATGAAGTCCTTTAAAAATGCATTTGGAAGACTTGGTTCTCAGTTAACGGTACTATAGAAGTTTTACTCCATTAAGTTGCAAATCTTGAAATGTTATAAATCTTTCAATCGGAGAAATGTGCCTAGGGCTGGCATATTGTTTCCTGGCCGTAAAGAGATTTTCTACACAGTGTTAAATGAAGCTCCGAGAGAATCGGTGGAACAGCAAATATCTTTCCAGCAGGGACAGCATGAGTTTTAAAAGCATCCTGCTCAACTCCATAGCAAATGTCTTTGGATGTTTTTAGGACATATTTCAAAATGCAATAGAAAACAGGGACCCATGCACAGAACCAAGATTCAGAGATACTGATTCCATATCTGTTAATGGATAAGGTTGAATCATGGGGCAACCTGGCCATTTACTCTTTCCAGGGGTTGGAGAGTATCTGGATCACTGACCGTGAGTGATATTAAACATGTAACACACTCAAGTCTTTAGGATTTGTAACGGTTAATTTCTTTTTCTAAATTGCATCTAAATTTTACTGCATTCCTTCATCAATGAGATACCTGAGAAAAGAATGTGAATATACTCACCAGTACAAAAATAATCATATTTCTCATATTGTTTTAAAATATAATATCTGACAGTTGCAATGTAACCAGGAGCCTCAGAAGACTGAGTGAATACCAGACTGGAAGATGATAGAGAATATAAAAAATTATTTCAGAGTTTATAATATTGACATTATAGACTAAAGCTTTAACTTGTTAACCTTACTATATTTAAAAGAATAAAGATAATAAAGATTTTCCCAGAGGGGAACGAAAACAAAAATTATCTAAAAATGATGGCAGTGCTGATGCAGATTAACAAAGAGTAACTAACATGGATAGGCATAAACAGATTTGAAAAAAATGAAACACAAAATAGAAGTTAAAATGTGTTCTAAGAAAATTATTAAAATGAAGAATAAAGAGGTGGAAAAAGTAGAAAATATTATATAGTCAGAGATAGTGGATATAATGAGAAAATCTAATATTTACATGATTTGATTTCTAGACTAACAGGATATCATGAAAGTAGTATTTGTACCAAGTGAACCAAAATTTGCCTTCCAAAAGGAGTGAAAGATACATTGTTACGAAGCTCCAGGCTCATAAAAGGTCAGGAAGTAAGAGAAGGGACAAAGAAGACATTTTAAAATAAGCATATTGTGAGTTGTCCAAAACTAAAGACAAAGAAAAAGATTATAGGAAAAGGTCTATTACTTAGAGAAGAGTTGTGATTTGGGCTAACAGCAAACTCCTCAGCAGAAATAATAAAGGACTTAAGACAATGGGAATGAGAAGACTAATTGGCAAGGCACGATTATGGTTAACAATTTCTGTAAGAAGGAAGGTAAAATATATATTTAAAAATAAAATTAAGAAGCTGGGAGCTGGATTCAGAGCTTGGTTGTTAAGAGCACTTGCTGTTCTTGCAGAGAACCTCTGTGCAGTTTCCACCAAACAAGTGGTGGTTTACTGCCATCTTCTCTCCTGTTTGCTGGTATCTAACTACCTCTTCTGGTTTCTGAAGGCACCAGGGATGCAGGCAGTTCGTAGACATTCATGTAAGCAAAACACTCATACACATGAAATAAGGATACATATTTTTAAACCAACTGAAGAAGTCATAGGCAAAAGATATTTATTAAAGTTAATGTAATGGATATTTTCAAATAACAGACAAAAATGACTCCTAACATTTGACAGATACAAGTGGGAGCAAAGACGAAAATGCATAAAAAAAACTACTTGTTTTTTGATGTTTCAAATATGCGGTTAGATTACAGAATTTTAGTAATATTAAATCAGTGAAAGTATAGCACTGGATGGTAATTGAGGCTTCAAAAGAAGATATATAAACTCCACACTGTACCATAGAGTTGATATTTAAAAACATAGATCAAAAAAAAAACTGAAAAAAAACATAGATCACACACACACAATGGATTTCATTTCTTTGTTGGAATGTCTGACAGGATAACTTAAATAAGAGGGAGTTTGCTTCAATTCCCACCTTTGGAGCAGTTCTGTTCATTCTGGTAGAAGTCAAGGAGGCAAAGTTCTGTAATGGTGGGGGTAGAGGTATTAATGCTTGTCATCATGGCTGATTAGTAATCAGGAATGATGAATCCAAATCAGAAGCATATTTTGTTGCATAGGCCCACCCTTAATGTGGAAAGTCCTTCTGCGTATGAGGTGCTTTTATTGGTTAATGAATAAAGCTGTTTTTGCCTTTGAAAGGGCATAATAGAGTAAGGCCAGAATTCCAAGCAAATAGAGAAGGAAAGAAGGTAGATAGAGAGGCACCTTGTAGCAACTGCAGGAGACAGATGCTGGACGGACCGAACCTTACCAATAAGCCACAAGCTCATGACGATACATAAATTAATAGAAAAGGGTTAATTTAAGATATAAGAGTTAACCAGGAATATGCCTAAGATCTTGGTCAAGCAATGTTGTAATTAATATAGTTTCTGTGTGATTATTTCGGTCTGTGCGGCCAGGAATTGAACAAGCAACCTCCACCAATACATTCTGAGTGACCTACAGTTCAAAGTCTCCACATTCTCATCATCAGTTGAGGAACAAATATCCAAACACAGGTTTATACAAGGAGCTTTTTTTCCCCATTCAGGCCTGAACAATTCCATGTGCTAAATCCAGGGACTAATATCAGAGTCTGCTTAGTGGGTTCAATAATGGTTATGGGCCATTATTCTATATCATTCATTGTCCATGCAAAGTATTTTTATTACAATCTTACTCACATTCTGTCAACATATATGGGGATAATCCATGTTTTCACAAAACTTGCTTTTTGTTGCTTACACCAAATGGAATTACATCCTACTCTGATACAGACATGGATTACCACTATGCAGAGACTGTGCACTCTGAGTTCAAATTAGACACTGTTTGGAACCTCTATGGTACTTCAACTGTAATGAGGACATATACATTAGTATTACATGAAACTTCTCAAACCAGTTATTTGGAAAAATAAAAACAAGCTAAAATTGTATTGTTCTTCAATACCTATCTAGCCTTAACCACTTAATGTCCACAAATAGCCATGTGGAGTATGATGAGAAATGACATATGCAATACATCCATGGAGGCACTTTAAGAACAAGCATACACATTGCCAATTTCTCCTCACCTATCATCTTCATGGTCTGTATCAGACAGCATTCCAAACAGTATCTGTTCTGCCAGACTGCTCAGGGAGCCAGGATGGCAACTGCAGTGGTGATTCACCAGCTAATTTTCAGTGGACATGAAGCATGAGAGAGCAATAAACCTTTGTTGATTCGCACCACTGAGACTTGGGTAATCTAGTTACTGGGCATAATCTACCTTGTGTTGACTACTACAAATCCGGCTGAGTATGATCAGTAAAGAAATAAAAATAAATCATTTTAGAATCAAGCAAAAAAACATACAGCAATTAAAGTGAAAAGTGTACAAGAGCAAGAAAAGTTTTCAGAAACAGAATAACGAGACAACAACATATTGAAGAAGATTGAATATCTGTGATGTTCCAAACAGGAGAAGATAGAATACAATGTTTTGGAATATGAGTTCGCACAAGCAGACAATGAAAACTGCCAGGCAGTGTTTAGCATGGTGATTACCCTAATGTGGCCTAGTGCAGTTCAGTAATGAGAAGAGAGTGTATGAAGAATCTGTGAGACTTTCTTTCCTTATTAAATGATGTTTTCAAATCCATCTGTCCTGGTCATTCTCTTGAGGGATATGCAATTGGAATTATCTGGAAGGGTGATTCCACAGATATAGACGGCAAATTCATGATATTGATACTCTTCCTACCTTTGAATAGTCATCATTTGATTAGTGTTGTTAACATACGCATGAACAAGTATAGAGTTGGGTCACTACGAAGACCAGAGAGAATCTTTAACTTATAGACCCGAATAACAGGACAACCAAGACCCTCATCTGATTTAAAAATTACTGTGAGTTTTAAACATATTTTTGAAAATGTGGCCCTTTCTTGATTGGTTTGGTGCTCTCCAATAGACAGTGTGGGTAAGATTAATATAAGCCACTAGCCCAGTCAGTCGCCTTTAGAGTACACTCAATAATTTTGAATCATTAAATGAAGAAAAGGTCACCATTTGTTTTACAATATTGATGAGGAGAAATCAATAAGGTAACTTTTTTTTTCCAAACATGATGTTCTCCAGCAAGACTCCTGGAATATTATTTATATTTTCATGTGATTTATATTCACTAGTTCATGAGAAAGGTCATTCTGGAGATTGGTGACTGTTAACAGGTATCTGTTACATGAATCATAAAGAGTTATTGTTTTCAGTACTCTACAACTAAATAAGCAAAGTGTGTAGTATATAAATTTTCTAATGCAATGAAAGTCAGATTTCTGAACGTGTTTTCAAAAGGAGCTTATTGCTTTCCCTTACACTTAAAGCTTCTGGATACTGAACACACACATATGATTTCAGCTTCTGTCACTAACCTGAACTAATCTGCTTATTCAGAAAGAATAGCTCACTACTAGCTAGTGGATTTATTGTACATATCCACAATCCAGTTTTATTACAAACTTATTACATACACGCTATAAGCCTGCCTGTCTACCTCTTTTCTTGTTTAATGTGCCAATAGAACTATTCCCCTATACTCAGTAGCAAAATACTACATTATAACAATTAAAATTAAATGATGATTTTATTCATAGTGTTTATAAATACTAGACAATGATTTCTGTAGATGGGCTCTTGCTTGGAAAAGTAAATTCTGTAACAAGCTACTCAAGAACATCACCCATCAACAATTTTCTCATGGGTACTTCCTATTCTTAAGACATTTTTTTCTAGGATCAGGAAACAGCACACAGTATAATGAGCACATAGTGGTCTTGCTTTCATAGTATTTATATACCAGTAAAAGAAAATATAAAAGAAGAAATCAGGTTAGTAGAAGTAAAAGGGGTTAGATGTTGATGATCAGAACAGGGAAAATGAGGTAGATATTAATTATAAGGGTTGCTAAGGGAAGAAACTCAAGTTTAACTAGCATACAAGAATGACCTCACTGACAAGATGCCTTCGCTGACATTTGTATAAAGTCCCGAGAGAAATAAAGGTATGAGCTGCATGGGTACATGGGTAAAGGGTTTTCATGGAAGCAGTTGTGTGAAGCACTCAAGGTGGGAGTATGGGTGGAGCATTTGTGGACAGACAGAAGGAAAGGCTAGCTAAGAGAGAAAGAGGGAAGAGATGCCTGAGGAGAAAATATTTGAGAAGCTCATTAATCTAAAATCTCATGTACTGTGGTTAAAATTTTGGCTTTTGATTTGTGAGCTGATTGTACACTTCAAAATTCATATGCTGGATTCCTACCCAAGGTGAGGGTGTTTCAAGGTAGGACTTTTGTAAAGTGATAGATTTAGATGTGGTGAGATGGTGGGATGAGATTAGAAGAGAATGAAGTGTTGGTCAGATGGCCCAGTGTTGAAGGACCCGGGTTAGAATCTCTGAAAGTGAAGAAAAGGCCAGGAGCAGAAGCATCTGTCCACAATTCCAGTGCTCCTGAAAAAAAGAGATAAGATGGAAACAAAAGTTCATGGGCCAGAGAGCCTGGCATATGCAGTGGTCAGCAAGGGACACCTGTCTCAAATAAGATGGAAGGAAACAACAGATATCTGAGCCTGTTCTCTGCCCACACTTGTGACAGAGAATGAATGCACTAAAAGAGCACACACACACACACACACACACACACACACACACACATTTAAATAAAGAACATACAGAGTTCAAAACACTCTTTGTTTCCTATATTCTCTGCCATTTGGGAATGTAGATTCAAGCCTGGGAACTAGACCTTCTGTGGGTCACAACTCATTTGGAAGTGGAATTGCCCTTTCACAGGGTTCACCTAAAGGCATCTGCATATCAGATATTGATTCATAACAGTAGTAAAATGACAATTATGAAATAACGATGAAAATAATTTTATGGTTGTGGTCACCACAATGTGAGAAACTGTAAGAGAGGGTCGCTGCATTAGAAAGGTTGAGAATCAGTGATCATAGTTTCCAGTGGAAAATAAATTAGCATTTAAGCTATGCAGTGTATGTCATTCTATACTGGCTGAGTAAAGATATGGAGGCAGTCACTTTGGAGGGTTATGGGTTGCAAACAGAACTCACTTGATTTAGCAGCATTAGGATGACTCATGTATTGATACTACAAGACAGATAGCAAGTACAGAAAAATAGTGTTACGCACATGAGTTTTGTAACCTTTCAGTGGAGTTAAGGTGTCGATCAGTGATGGGGTCTTAAATGAAAATTTTGATTTCTACTGACTGCAGTTGCTGAAGGACTCACTGAAAATATAAAAGAAAGGAAAGGAGTCAACTTAAATGGTTCTCCTTTTTTTCATTTGGGATTTAAAAATTGACAAAAAATTCCCAAATTTTGTAATCATGAGTTTCTTGCCATAGAAGTTTAGCTAACTAACAAATTCAATCATTTCACAAAATTTTAAATGCCTTAGAGCAAAACCTAGACTGGCAGGAGATTGTAACTGTTACTTCAGTTGAGGCTGTGGTGATGGTATTAGGGGTGGCTTGATATAAACATCAAAATAAGAAGACTATATCCAAATAGAGATGTCGTGACACTAAAGATTTCCAGAAAGGTGTGACTTTTATATGAAAAGATGAGAAGACACCTTTCTGAAGTGGTGACTTTGAAAAATAACATGAATAAGGAGGAATGAGCTAGAAATAATGAGGATAGAGCGGTGAGCACAAAAGCCTTGTAGTACTACTGCATTTGCCAAGGACAAATGAAAGTAGATACAAAGATCTGGGACAGAGTGAGCTGGGAAAGAACACTGGGATTCTGCAGCATAGGATTCTCAACCTCACAAGGATGGAATTTGAGGTCCTCTGTGCACTGCAGGAGGTCTATACACAGCCCAGGTCTCGCCTTACTAGATATCAGTAGCGACCTTGATTCCGATCGTAACCAGCAGAAAAGCCTCCATTTGTTCTGGAATGCACTGGAGTGTAGAGAGGGGTTAAAATTGCCTCAGGGGAAAATCAACTATTTGGAGTATTTATAAACAAAAAAGGAATCTTTGGTGGGTTTTACAAAGAGAAGGAACAAAAGGGTTCCATGTACAATTTTAAGACAACACCACTGCTCTGTGAACAATTAACCATAGCAGAGCTGGAGAAATGGCTCAATAGTTACAAGTACTTGTTGCTCTTGCAGAAGACTTGGATTTAACTTTCAGCAAGTCCTAGAGAAGCTCACAACCACCAGTACTCCAGTTCCAGGAAAACTTGCATACTCCCCTGGCATCTGAGTGTACTACATACATCCATGTAGGCAAAACACTCATACACAAAATAAAGGAATAAAGAAATAACCAAAACTTGATCATAAGGTATGCTAAATTTCTGTTCTTTAATGTACATAAAAGCTACACGATTAAGCTTAAGGTTAATTTCCTACATGGTGCCATTAGCAAGTAATGAAGAGTTCAGGAGCTAAAGGATAGTAGGTGGTGTTCTGCTCTTTTTGTCACCTTGAAGGGAGTCAAGCAAACCTTGTCATTCCACTTTCTCCTTTTTTGACAACCCTGGGGCCACAATAAAAAGCTTTGTTTCCCCATGTCCCTCCTGCCAGAGCGGACTGCCTAAAGACATGTGAAAGTAATACTTGAAACACATAGAACTGAGGGCTGTACTGTACTTCTTCTATCTCTGAGTTATCTCGGGTGTTTCGCTGCAGTAATCGAAAGGTGACTACTACAAGGAACAAATAGTAAAGACCTTGTTTTATTTATGTTTTTATATTCCAGGTGAAAGAAATGACATATGAAGTAGGATAATATTGATATTCCATGCACTGATGATATATGGTTGAAGTGAAAATGTCTTTTGAGATTCCAGTGAAGTTTATGATCCTTTGAATTTCAGGACTGAGGGAAAGAATATCTTCAAGGTTTCTTACCTCAGCAATTAACATCAAATTACTGAAATGCAAATAAGAGGGATAAGATTAAAATGGGGATGGGAGAACTAAGTAAGATATTAATTTAATATAATAATTAAGGGGCTGGAGTGATGATAATGTGAGATTTCCCCTCTGTATACTATGAATATATTTTGTAACATGAACGTTGGGTGCCAATCTGTAACATGAAGGCCCAACTGCTTGTTTGTTGTTGGGGTTTAGTGTCCCTCCCAGTACCCACAGCTGTTTATCCCCAAAGAAAATCACACATAGGTCTCCATAAATTATAAACTGATTGGCCCATTAGCTCTAGCCTCTCACTGGCTAACTCTCACATCTTGATTACCCCATTTTTCTGATCTATGTTAGCCATGTGGCTCAGTACCTTTTTTCAGTGGGGCAGAACACATTCTGCTGCTTCGGTCGTCTGGGCAGGAGTGGGAGGAATCAGCTTCCTCCTTCCCAGAGTTCTCCTGTTCTCATTACATCATTTCTACTTCCTGTCTGGTTTTCCCACCTATATTTTCTGTCTGGCCATCAGCATTTACTTATAATATGATTGACAGAATACAGACAATTCTCCTGCACCAATATTTTATTACCATTGGTTAATAAAGAAGCTGCTTTGGACATGACAGTGCAGAATAGAGAAAGGGGGAATTCCAAACAGAGATAGAAGAGAAAGAAGGCAGAATCAGATGTTTCCCCTTTGAATGCTATGGATATGCTTTATTAACATTGGTTATTAAAGAAGTCGTTTTGGCTGATGGCTTAGTAAAGCCAGGCAGGAAATCCAAACTGAGATATATAGAGAAAGTAGGCAGAGTCAAGGAGACACCATGTAGCTGCCAAAGGAGAAACCAACAAACAGAAAATTATCGGAAGGCCACAGCCTCATGGTGATTTACAGATTAATAGAAATGTTTTAAATTAAGATGTAAGAGTTAGCTAAACATATGCTTAAGCTATTGGCCATGCAGTGTTGTAATTAATATAGTTTTTATATGGTTATTTGGGTCTCTGTTTACAAAATGGTGCCAGTATGGGGCAACTGCATCCATATAAAAACTGAGAGATATTGGAAAGGTATTGTAGACACAAAAAAAAAAAATATAACAGAGTTAAGCACAGATTCTTGGTAGCATCCTTTTCTGTGTGGACTTTGTTTGCTGGCAGCAAGCAGAGGCAAAAATCCTTTTCAGAAAAGGTTTCCTGACTCAGGATTACTGCTCTCCTTTTTTAAGAGATGGCTGCCTGGTTCATGCAGGTGGCAAGAATGCCTCTGACTCTTTTGGAATGCTGAGCACTTAGATGGGGTCTGTGAGCAGCATTTTACAAATTGCTTAATGGGTAAATCATCCTGCTGCATCCTTGGAGCTAAGGCAGAGAGAATGGCCCAAAGAGTTGGTGATAAACATGCCTCTGTCATGTTGGACTGGGTGGAGCAAGAAGGCAGGGCTGTGGTGTTGACAAAAAAGAGGATATGATGTGGGATTCCCCTCTGTGTGCTATAAATTTGTTTTATTACCACTGGTTATTGAAGAAGCTGTTTCACCAATGGCTTAGTAGAGTAAAGCTAGGTGGCAAATCCAAACTAAAATATATAGAGAAAGTAGGAGAAGACAAGGAGATACCATGTAGCTGCCAATGGAGAAAGCTGTCAACTGCCAAGCAGAAACTTACTGGTTGGCCACAGCCTCATGGTGATTCACAGATTAATAGAAATGGGTTAATTTAAGATATAAGAGTTAGCTAGAAATATGCATAATCTATTGACCAAACAGTGTT
>NC_022018.1:25456222-25459145 GCF_000317375.1 Microtus ochrogaster
AACTAAATGATTCATGACAACAACCATTTGAAGTTGTGAAAGAAAGGTGCACAAGATAGCCATGGCTGTGAATATGAATGAAGGAAACAAGACAGAGATGGACTTGTCATTTCAAGGACCAGAAAGAATGAATTGCTGGACTTTATAGATGGAGAATAGTCAGTGAGTGAGTCATGATTTCATAACTGATTGGAGCCATTTCACGATTAAACTTGTGGTCAAGGTAAAAAAAAAAAGAAACATGATTAATAAAAACTCAGAGATAGAAACTGGGGTTCAAATTCTGACGATGGTCAGGATAGCAAAACAGCCAGTCACTGGCTCTTACCTCTATCTACTTCAGTTCAAATGGCGATCCTGCCTCCAGGAATCTCTCTGAATGAGACGGAGACTGAGAACTGTTTCCTCCCACTATATAATCCTCTCTAGTTCTGGGATTCAGGGCATGCACCACTACTTCCTGCTTTCTATGGCAAACTAGTGTGGATACTGGGATGAAAGGTGTGTGTCATTGTGGCTATTGGGATTAACGCTATGTATCATTGCTGCCTGATCTGTAAGGCTGGTCAATGTGGCTGTTTTACTTTTTTAACCCTCAGGCAAGCTTTATTTATGAAGATACAAATGAAATTACACTATACAGTACAATATTATTTTGATTTCATACATTAGTACTATTTTTATGTTATTTCCAGTCCTTCCTCTTCAACTCCACATGTGCCTACTCCTTAATCCCTCTTATTATTGGTCCTTTATTATTTATTTATATATATATATAGTCACAAATTTATGTAAAATACATGTTGTAACATATATTAATCTTTATTATTGCTTCATATATACATACATTTATGTATGGTGTTGCTTCTGGACTATGTGTGTGCATGTGTGTGTGTGTGGGGGGGTGTAATTAGGGATAACCACTTGGGATTGGATAACCTATCAGGAATGTTTTTCCCTGGAAAAGATTATATCTCCCTCTTTCAGCACCCATTGATTGTCTGTAGCTCTTCATTCAAGGATAGGGCCTTTTCAAATTTCCCCCATCATGTAGGCATGCCAACTGGTGCTGCCATGATTAAGACAACCTTGATTCAGTGAAAGTTTAACACACACATTTGAAAATAACAATGTTTACACAAAATAAGCAATAGACTTGAGAAGTAGAACAAATTTTTGTGCATGCCTTATACTTTATAATCAAAAATAGGTCTTTTGATATCAGCTAATTCTTAGCATTGAGTGCAACCAACTACTACCAAAATCACAGGGATTATATAGGGAAATTACTTTTTCTCAACTCAAACCTCTCTTCCTCAACCTTCAGGGAGCTGTAAAAAATTAGTTCTGTTATTTTTCTCTTTAACTGAAAATAAATACACTTGGGGCATCTTGATGCCAAGCTAATATATGCTAAAGAAAATGTTTACTGTTGGAAACATGGTAATGAAGTGAGAATGGACAGAGCTGACTCTACTATAGTGAACCATGGCATTTAATTCATAATGGCAGAAATTGTAGTTTAAGTCCTCATAAGCAGAATGAAACAAAATCACAAATTACTAATCATGACTTTCTCCTTATTCCCAAAAAGATTAAGGGAAAAATAATACAAAGAAACTAACAGCAGGACACCCTAGTTTGACGTATCTCAAATGCTTTTATTTATCAGTGAAAGGAAAAAAAAAACAGAAGAGAAGAAAAATTAATCCCAAGTGTTAAGTCGCTATTCTTTTGCAAGTGGTACTTGACTTTTCATGTATGTGTGTGCATGTGTAGGCGTGTGGATAATCAATGGTTTTTAAGAGATTCTGCCAAAGAAAGTATAAGGTTCATGCTGAGGAAACTGCACAACCACCAGGCAACTATTGTTTCGCTCCTGTTTCTATTTGTTCTCACGTATTGACACAGCATGATGAGAATTGCTGAGGTTGCTGGGAGGAAAGAGGACAGCATCTCAAACACAGCCCTTTCTTTGCGAATGCAGCCCTCCTCATGAGTGAAAAGGACCAGCTCTAAAGTTGAGTTTACTGCCCTTTTGCAAGCATAAAAAGCAAGATGCACCAACTGTGTTCCTAATTCAATGCTCCCCAAGTCACTGCCTCTTTCTTATGGTCTCATAGCAATTCTAAGTCACTGCAAACTCTCTGAGTTAACTAGAGGAGATGTAGGAAATGGAAATGGTGATTTCTGAATCCTTTAAAGTCTTTACAAAGGCCAGATTATTGTCCTTCTAGCTTGGGATATTGGTGATCAGAATCAGAGGGCAGGTTGTAGGGAAATGTCTGGAAAAGAGAATTTTAAATCCATGTCAAATCTGGATTGTTGGCATGGTTTCATGGCCCTAAAAATTTAACAAAAAAGTGCTGCTTTCAACCTTGGTAGTGAGTGGATTTTAAAATGTCTCAGGAAACGTGTGAAAAAATACATGACCTATTGCATTTGCTTCACTATGTTAAAACTGTACAGATCTAATTCTTTTCAGTTCTGCATTCATTTTTTTAAATCTATTATATACCCAATAAGATAACATCTTTTTATGGAACCATGTGTCACTAATACATAAATTTTACCAAAATAATCTTTTCTGATCATTTTAAAATATACACATGTGATGGCAATGAATAGCAGTACTCAGAAAATATTTTCTTTTTTTTCTTTTTTTCCCGTTTATTTATTTATTAAAGATTTCTGTCTCTTCCCCGCCACCTTCTCCTATTTCCCTCCCCCTCCCCCAATCAAGTTCCCCTCCCTCATCAGCCCATAGAGCTATCAAGGTTCCCTGCCCATTGGGAAGTCCAAGGACCACCCACCTCCATCCAGGTCTAGTAAGGTGAGCATCCAAACTACCTAGGCTCCCACAAAGCCAGTACATGCAGTAGGATCAAAAACCCACTGCCTTTGTTCTTGAGTTTTCAGTAGT
>NC_022018.1:25459245-25461325 GCF_000317375.1 Microtus ochrogaster
AGATTAATAGAAATGGGTTAATTTAAGATATAAGAGTTAGCTAGAAATATGCATAATCTATTGACCAAACAGTGTTGTAATTAATATAGTTTCTGTGTGAAAGACCAGAGTTTGCTTTCCAGCTCCCACTTCAGGTGACCACATCCACAGGCTTATATATATCACACACTCACACACACACACACACACACACACACACACACACACACACACACGAAATAAAATAACTTAAAAATAAAATTGCTAATTAGAAATCTAAATTAAATAATCACACTTGCAAGACTGAGTTCCAGGGACTGACAAATCAGCAGATACCAAGTTGATAACATTTCATATTAAATCTACCTAATTTTTATAGAAATGCCATAAAGTTATTCAAAAACAGCATTTTAACAACTGGAAGTTTATTATTTCAAAGTTTAGGAAACTAGATCTGAAAATAAAGTGTTGGTAGGGTTGGTTCTGAGGAATTAAGAAGAGAAAATGTTTCTTATCCTATCCGTTCCTTTGGTGTTCTTTCCTTTCTGAACATCACTGGACTCTCTTGCCTCATAGAAATGTCACTTCAATATGCCTTCAATTTCACAAAGCATGAAGTTATTTTTGACTGTATACAAATGTCTCCTTTTTATGGACACAAATCATATTAAATTGGGGATATATTGTATCCCACTCTGAGTTTATATCTATGTACATAAATGTATATTAAATGTCCTACATACTTTAATAAATGACTTGAAAAACATTTTATTTCAATACATAGTTAGTAACTAGTTAAGGAATATAGAAAATTATTTTCAAATAAATTATATTTGGAGATACTATATAGAGTTTATATCTTCAACATTGAATTTTAAGGGTGAAGTAAACAGTATATAATAACTTACCAAGTTAATTTGTATGATATTTGAGGTATAGGAACTTTGTAAACTCTACAGATAATGATAGGAAGCAAAGTGGAGGCAGATTAGGATAATGGACTTCAGAGATACTAAAATACACAGGCTGGTTGGAATCAGTAAAAAATAAAATCAGTGCAATGCTTCTAAGAATAAGTGACCACATTGTTGAAGGAATAATGAATGAGCATGTTAGGCCAGAAAGAAAAAAGAGAGAATAAAATACCTTTAATACATGACATGATCAAACGAGAAGTAGGAAGAGTTTAAGAGCTAATTATTGGATTCTTCCCAATAAAAAACTCTGATGAGCTAAATTCAAGCATTTAAGATGGAAATATGATGGAAATGAGTTTAAGAGAGAAAATGAGTTGTGTTTTATACTATAAACATGGAAAACTTGCTTTAAAGAATTTTCCTTGAGCAAGAAAGTAAAGTTATAAATATCAAATTTTAAAGTTTCCTAGAAATGATCAGACTTAATTCATGCTGTATTGCTGTGAAGAGACATGATGACCAAGGCAACGCTTGCAAAGAAAAACATTTAATTAGAGCTTGGCTACAGTTTCAGAGGCTTAAGCCATTATCAGCATGGCAGGAAGATAGTGGCACACAGGCAGATTTGGTGCTGGACAAGGAACTGAGAGTTCTATGTCTGAATTGACAGGTAATGGGAAGAGAGAGCCACTGGGCCTGGCTTTGACTTTTGAAACTTCAAAACTTGCCTTCACATTTCCTCCAACTTGGTCTTACCTTCTAATCATTTCAAATAGGGCCAACCCCTAAGCACTCAAATATATGAATATATTGAGGCTATTTTTATTCAAACCACCACATTATCTCTATGGAAAAACTATGTTCTAAATCTTATTTTACACCTTTAGTTTTGGTTCTTTAAAACCTTATCCCTTTTATTCATGCAAACTCCTAATTTTAACTGAAAGATAAATCTTCATCTATGCATGCATTCATTTAAATCATTATAAAAGATAACTATTTAAGAAATAATATTAAAACAACTTGAAATCATAGGAAAGAATTTATTTATATCCTTTTAGGCTATTACTTATTTTACTACATACATTAAAAAACTTGTAATAGAGTAACATGTTATAAAAATCATAACAAATAAAATATATTAAAACCTTTACATTTTCTTCTCATATATAGATTTTAAAATA
>NC_022018.1:25469019-25497269 GCF_000317375.1 Microtus ochrogaster
TCTTAACAGCTAATCAGCTGATGATTAAGTTGTTGGAAAGAACTTTGCTTATTCTGAAAGTCTGAGTTGTAACCTATCCTTGGTCAGCACCACCTCATACCAGCCTGGAGAAGCATTGCTTTGACCTCTGCTTTCCAAAAGCAGAGAGGATGCTGTTTCCTATTCTACTTATAATTGTATTTCTATTAACTGTATATTTGCTTTTTCCCTAGTCATCATGCTTTCTAGGCTGGACTTGACTCTGCTTCCCGTCCTTCCTCTCCCCTCTCCTTCAACCCTCTCCTATGTTTCCAATTTACTGAGGAGATATTGTCTTTTTCTACTTTCCCTGTAGATTAGATCCATGTATGTCTCTCTTAGGGTCCTCATTGTTGTCTAGGTTCTCTATGATTGTGAATGATGGGCTGGTTTTCTTTGATTTATGTCTAAAAGCCCCTTATGAGTGAGTCTTTGGGTCTGGGCTTCTGGAAAACAAACGAGCTGTCTCTGCTTACAGAAGCCTTCACATAGAATAACATTGATTTAATATGAGAAAATACAGAAATAAAGCTGACTCTAGATCTCTGCTGCAAACATGAAATCATACAAACCTGTTAAAAAACTTATTGAAGTAGTGATCCTCAACTTCTCTCATGCTAGTCATGCATACTTCCTGGGGTCAACACAAAGATGTGACTTATGGGTCCTGTTGTGGAGAACAATGACGATGATGAGAACAATAACAATAATGTTTCCATCCTGATGGGCACATGGGCCCAATGAGAAGTGAAACAGTAAAAGGATGCTATATTTTAACTTCTTTCAAACTGACTTCCCTCCATTATATATTGTAGTCAAAGTAGGATCCAAGAGATATAGATATTTGGTATAGCATACACGAGGTCCCAGGCTTGATACCCAGAACTACTGAAAAGTTTAAAAGTTTCTGAATACCTCTAACAATATTTTTAAATTACTTATTAGATAACTAATTTTGTCCCAATATGTTAACAAAAAAAATTAGATATTTTTTCATGCATGATTCCTTTGATATAAATATGAAAACAAGCCTCAAATACATGTGTTGTGGATAAAAGAATATATTGGTGCATTATTAAAGGCAATTTAAGAATTAGTCCATTTTCTTTCCTTTCTGGGTATATTTTAAGAAAGAGAAGAAAAATGATAATGATGGCAGAGAAATACCCAGTGGTAATACAACTGCTTATTTTTTATATTTTACATAAAATGTATAAAGAAAAACCATCTCATCCTGGCTACAAAATGATAACCTGGTTTGTTACGGACAGAACAGAATCTGTTAATACTTTCTCTGATGTATTTTTTCTCTGTCACAATATTCATATTTCTATAGTTATTCATGTTTATGAGCTCCATGATAAGGAAGACAGCTGTGTTTTTATTTTTTACATGCACAGAGTGTGTTTGGACCATAAACCCTGAACTGATTGCTGGAAAAAATATGTTAGAACTAATAAACAAATTCAACAAGGTTTCAGGGAACAAAGTCAGTATAAAAAATTAGTTGTGTTCTCATTTTCTTATGCCAATAGCATAATATGTGAAAGAAAAACCAAAAAAGAAGTCCATTTATAATAACAACAATGAAAAACCTAGGAAAAATTCAGTCAAATAAATTCAAATAAGGAACACTAATGAAGGTAATGGAAGAGAACATATATATATATATATATATATATATATATATATCCACACTAATACACATACATACATAAATACATGAAACACCAATACTTACACATGCATGTGCATTGGAATGACATTCTGTGTTCTGTTTCATGGATTAGTAGCATCAATATTATTAAAGTGAATATTTTTCTGCCAAAAGAAATCAGTAACTTTAGGGAAAAACTCATATAAATATCCATGACTTTTAAATAGCACTATAAAATATAGTCCTAAAATTTGTACAGAATCATAAAAACATGCAAAACTATAATATGCCTCCAAAATCAGATAGTAAAAGGCCACATACAGCAAACTGAACAAAAGCAGGGACAATAACACCTGGTAATGAGGTATGGGTCAAACCTAGAGTTATCAATAAAGCATGATTTTAATAGAACAGACTCAGAGATCAATGGAAAATAAGACAGCCTAGAAGTCAATCCATATCCCTCCAGCCAGATGATTATCAACAGAAAAGCTAAGGATATGTGCTGAAGAAAGGATGGTATTCCCGGTAAATACTGGTGGAACACAGTGATTACTCACTTGCAGCACAATGAATGAAGAGCTATTCCCTACCAGTTACAGGCTTTGATTCAAAGTTATTTAAAACTTAAACCTAAGGCATGGGACAAATACACTACTGGGGAAGCATACAGGGTGATCCAGTGACATTCTGATGAGTAGAATTTTCTTTTCAAAGGACCCCAAAGATGCAAGGAAAAAGAGAAAGATAAGATTATTTCAAGTCGCAATGTTCTTCCTTTGCTAAGGAAATGATCATCATAATGAAGAGATAAGCTAAACAAAAGGGGAAAATATCAATGAATTATATATCCAGCACATCTGAGGAACACTAATATTCCAGTGGTGAAAAGAGAAAACATTTGTAAAGGGCAGACATACTGATGACTAACAGGTATATGGAAAATTCTTCAACAAATTCAGGAAATCCAAATTAAAACCACAATGAGCTATCACGTCATCCTATTATGAAAAGTTACAAAGGCAGCGTATATGGACATAAATGAAAACCGAAAGAATTTTGCATCCTGGGAATAATTAGTACAGCTATCATGGAGAACAACTTGAACATCTCACAGAATTAAAGACAGAGCTATGTGGTGTGGCAATCTGGTTACTGAATGCGAATCTCAAGAAACTGAACATATCATGCTGGCAGATTTATTGCACTATTCACAATTTCCAAGAAATGTAAATAATCTATATATCCCTTCATGATGAACGAATAAAGAAAATCTGGTAGAACGTGGCCTGGAAAGATAGTCAGCCCTGAAAATTTTGTAATCCTGCCGTTGGTAATAATATTATGTAGAATTAATGTTAATTAGTGTTAGAGGAAATAAACTAGGCAGAGAAAGATCAATGTCATATAGCTGATTCATGTGAGGAAAATCTAACAAGCTGACAGCAGCAGTAGAGAGTAGAACAGTGGCTCGGAATAGTGGTAGTAAGGAAGAGAAAGGCAGAGACATCGGCATTCGGTCCATTTGGGCAGGACCAAGATGTGCTGGTGTGTAATCTCATTAGAGTGTCAGTATATAACCGATTCAGTAGCTCAGAAAGAACAAGAAAAGCCTTAGACATTTTCTCCACATAGAGATGTTTGAAGATATGGGTATATACGACCAGCTTTGAACATACTAAAATCAGTTCATGTTTAAATTAGCTCCTTAGAAGGTATAATTTTTTGTGGTTTCATGTATATTAAAAAGTTTAAAGGGATATAAAAGAGCTATAAAATTACATTTTAATTCTAAATTTAAAAAGTTTACTTCTAAGTAGTTAAATTTTTAATCTTGTCTTTTTTATTGTTTTTATTGAGCTATATGCATTTTTCTCCTTTCCCCTCTATTCCCCTCTGCCCTTCTATCCTCTCCCATGACTCTGAAATTCCCAATTTATTCAGGAGGATTTATTTTTTTCCTCTTCCTATCAGATCCATGTATATCTTTCTTAGTGTCCTCTTTGTTGTTGTCTAGGTTCTCTGGGGTTGTGGACTGTTTGTTGACTTTTCTTTCTTTTTTTTTTTTACATCTAAAAGCCATAATGAGTGAGTACATATGTTATTTTTCTTTCTGGGTCTGGGTTACTGTTGGGGGAAGCTGCTCATTCATTTTCGGCAGCTCAGACCTGAAATAATCACACAGAAATCTGTATAAATCAAATCACTACTTGGCTTCTTAGCTCTAGCTTCTAATTGGCTAGCTCTTACATCTTAATTTGACCCATTTCTATTAATCTGTGTATTGCCATGTGACTTTGGCTTGCTGGCAAGGTTCTAGCGAGTCTGTCCCTGGTGGAGGCTATATGACTTCTCCTTGCCTCTGTCTTCTTCCTCCCAGTATTCAGTTCAGTTCTCCCTGCCTAGCTCTCTTCTACCCCGTCACAGACCAAAAAGCTTTTTTATTTATTAACCAATAAAAACAACACATATACAGAAGGTCTTCCCACACCAGGTTGCCCAATTATTATGATGTTTTCTAGATCCATCCATTTGTCCGCTAATTTCAAGATGTTATTAATTTTTCCACTGTGTAGTGCTTATCATGTAAATGTACCACATCTTCTTTATCCATTCTTGGGTCGAAGGGCATCTAGGTTGTTTCCACATTCTAGTTCTGATAAATAATACTGTTATGAACATAGCTGAACACATGTCCTTGTGGTATGAATTAGTGCCCTTTGGGTATATAGCCAAAAGTGGTATTGCTGGGTCTTGAGCAAGATTATTTCCTAATTTTCTGAGAAATCACCATACTGATTTCCAAAGTGGCTGTACAAGTTTGCACTCCCTACAGCAACGGAGAAATATTTCCCTTAACCCACATTCTCTCCAGCATAAACTTTCATCAACATGTTTTTTTATTGATTTTTACTGAGCTCTACATTTTTCTTGGCTATTCTGAATCCGGAATCTCAGAATTGTTTTGATTTGCATTTTTATGATGGCTAAGGATGTTGAGCATTTCCATAAGTGTCTTTCAGCCATTTCAACATGTAAAAGAATGCAAATAGATCTTTATCCATTGCCATTTACAAAACTCAAGTCCAAATTCATTAAAGACCTCAACATAAATGATTCAACACTAAACCTCATAGAAGTGAAAGAGGGAAATACACATTGGTCGAGGAGACCACTTCCTAAATATAACCCAAGTAGCCCAGACCCTGAGAGTAACAATTAATAAATGGGACCTCCTGAAACTGAAGAGCTTCTGTAAACAAAGGACACAGTCAGCAAGACAAAGTGGCAGTCTATATAATGGAAAAAGATCTTCATCAACCCCACATTGGAGAGATGCCTGATCTCCAAAATATACAAAGAACTCAAGAAACTTGACATCAAAAGAACAAATAACTCAATAAATAATGGGGTACAGACCTAAACAGAAATATCTATTTTGTATTATCTTAGGTGTCTAATGGTTTCTATTGCTGTGGAGAGACACCATGACCATGGCAATTCTTATAAAGGAAAATATTTTACTGGCTTACATTAGGTTTCAGAGGTTTACTACATTATCATGACAGGACATAGCAGTTACAAGCCAACATGGTGCTGGAAAAGGAGCTGAGAGTTCTACATCTTGATCTTCAGGCAGGAGAAGGAGATTATGTGCCACACTGGTCACAGGTTAAGCATGTAAAACCTTAAAGCCTACCTGCACGGTGATATGCTTCTTCCAACAAGGCCATACCCTCTAATAATCCCACTCCTACGGACCAGCATTGAAACATATGAATCTATGAGGGTCTTACCTTTTCAAACCACCACAGTGTATTTACATGAATTCATGTATATGTATCTTGAACATTTGCTTGTGGAGATTAGAGGTATGTAAGGTATCCCAAATTACTTCTCCACACTATTCTGATGACACTGTCTCTTACTGAATTTAGTGGTCACTAAGTGGTTAGACATGCAAGCTTCAGGGATCCTGCTATATCTGTTCAACCAGCACTGAAATCCCCCAGTGAACCTGTTTTTCTTATGTGGGTACTGAGGATTTGAACTCAGGTTCTCATGGTTGCACAATAAGTGTTTTACTGACTGAGACTTCCCCTATCTCTAACGTTTCATAGCCTCATAAGTAAAGACTTCACTACCTGCATTTTATAAATAAGTAAAACTAATGGACAGAGGGAAGGAATTAAAAAACTGGCACCCAGTTTTAGACTTAATGCGTAATGCCATTTAGAACTACAATTAATGTCTGCCTAATTTAAAAATTAACATCTCCTCTCTTTTTAAAGAGATCCAAGATATAATTCACGTTTCCATTCAGAAATTAGTGTGTTATTTCAAATAATTTGTGATGATTAGGATATGATTGTTAGAGATGTTGAGAAAGCATTCAAGATGAAACATGATTCCTTCTATGTATTAGAATTGGTTCTAGTGTTTCACGGAGGACACTGAAAGACTTCCATGAACCACCAGCAAGGGGGAGTGACTATCTTCTTAGTAGTCACCTGCACCTGTCACTCTCCTACTCTAAAGAAATGGGGCTTTCTGACGCACCTGCTTCCACTAACAGCAAAGCATATTCAATGTGTACCTAGTGCAAGACAATATTTGAAGTTGTGCGGATACACTCTTGGAACAGAAACCATTCCTCTCCTCTGTCTTACATGGACTCTAAGCAGAAGGATGACAAGCGTTCCAACTAAAGAATAAGACAGTATGAGTAAATCCAAATAAGAATCTATACTAGGAATTGTTTCCTTGATTGGGAAATTAGCTTCGGATATTTGCTTTAACTGAAGGCTCTATAAGGCTTGATCATTATTCTTGCTGGTCTTACATGTTAGAAGAGACCACATAAACAATATCCTCTCTAAGCTATGTTAAATGAGCTGAGCCTGTTAGATTTGCTTCTCAGAAATGGCAGGAAATTAACCACCAGAACTCCTGTAGCAGTTCTCCAATAAAGCATTGTGCTTATAAGAGGAGTCAGAGTACAATTAGGAATCATTGCTTTGTATTTCTTTTCCTCTCCTCCCACCTCACTCCTCAGCCTCTCTTGTTTTCCCCATTTCTGGATGCTTCAGGACGCATCTAAACTTGAGTTGGGTAAAACAACAAGGAGAAGACCAAGGTTAATGTCTGCTATGCAGGTCATTTTATTGTTCTCGTGGCTCTCTTATTATAGGTCCCTTGTACTACTAATGCATGTGCTTTGGTTTGTTTTGTCAAACTATTCCTGGAATGATAGGAACAAATGTCTAATCAACTCAGAGAACAAAGGATAAAAACGGTCATGACAACACCTAAATCTAACTTGGTGAGCCAACGAATTTTTTTGGCTATACTTAAGTGTGGATAATAACAGAAGATTCAAGCCTCCATCACTAAAAGCCAATAGCAGCAGGGGAGATAACTCATGAGAGCTGGAACCCTGAAGCTATAAATACAACTTGCAGGCAGCTTGACAGGTCAGAAAGTTAAAGTTTTGTCTCCTCATTAGTCCTTGCTGCTTATATAATCATAGGGAGGGTGGGATTTTGTGAGTATGGGAAATTACAGGGATTTTTCTGAGATTTGTGAGGCATGTGCTTATTGAAGGTCCTCCCTTTAGATCGTCCCTAGTGTTATTGAACTTCCCTCTAGAGTAGACTGTTTCAGCAATTACTGGAGGTAATTGCTGGACAGCAGGATTAATTGTGAGAGAATCTTATAGGCTCATGTGTTTGAACACCTGATACTCAGATTGTTGCACTGTTTGGGGGAGGTTTTGAAAGATTCAGGAGGGCAAATTCTTGCTGTAGGAACTACTCACTGGGGGATGAACCTAAGATTTCATAGCCTGGTCCCAAGTCCTTGTTATCTTCTAATTACCTGGTTTAATGTGACCAGACAGCTTCCTACTCTTGTTGCCATGACTTCCCCAACAAGAGGAAATGTATCCTCTGAAACTGTAAGGCAGAAGGTATCCTCTTTCTTGAAAATGATGCTTATAAGCTCTCAGTCAAAATAACTAACGAAATATATACATAAATGAAATGGGCCAGTGAGGTGGCTCAGCGATCAGAGTGCCTGCTGCCAAGAGTCCCTGATCCCCAGGACCCACATGGTGACAGGAGAGAACTGACTCTCCTATAACATTTGATCTGTCTTCACACACACACACACACACACACACACACACACACACACACACACCATGGTAAATAAATGTTTAAAAAATAATGAACAAATTAAAGACAATTTCCCCAAACTTTTCATTCTTTTTCACATGATCACTAAATTTCCTATCTCCGATATCCAATGGCATCTATATAAAGAAGTCATTCAACAAAGAGCCTGGGATACTGACAAAACTTTAGGTAGGATTTCCTATTCTCTAAAATAAGTAATTGATAAGGACATTAAATCTTACCAAACTTCTATTTGCCATAAAATACTGCTGAACCCACCTCCTCCCACTGGCATAATTACAAAGACTTTCATATTTGCCTTCATGCTACCCAATGCTGGTGGCTCTCCTGGTAATTCCAGTCTCCCACTGCCTACTTTTGTCTGCTGTGGTACTTCATTTTACATTTGCCACAGTTCTACTCTACTGAAAATGAATGATATCAGTGTTTTGACTCCCTAAATATGTCTCCATTTTCCCACTGTTTTCAAAAGATGCTTTAACTAAGTATAAAATTCTAACCTCACACATTTATATCTTACAGCAAATGGCCTATGTCCCACAGGTTAGGATTTTCTCGTTTTCTGTTTTCTTTTACATGAATTACTCCTTTGTTCTTTTACTGTATTCCATCCTTGAAGATTTTCTGAAGTTTAAATTTTATGTGCCCCTGTAATCATGTCTATGTGTGTTTGTGTTTACAGTTGTGTGTGTTTACTTTATTATTCTTTGAACTTTTAAACCTGTAGGGTTTTTTTTTTTGTTTGTCTGCATCGTTTCTGAAAATAAACTCTCACTTCTTATTCTATGGCTCCGTTTTTAATTCCATTTCTTGGAGTTAAATTATGTGTATGCCTGCGACTGTTTGGTATTTTTTACCATTTTTCAGTGATTTGTGCTATGAACACCTTTTATTTTACATGACATCTTCCAACCCTGACACTTGGAAACTTCTAGTGCTTTGAGTTTTCTTTGCACCCTCCAATACTACAGTATCCATTTTCTCCTTCCTTCTAGAAGCTACTGTTAATCCTCACGTTTATTCCATAGCCATGAGATTTTCCTCAGTTTTCATCAGTGGACAGTTTTGATACAATTAGTATGCAGGAACACGTCAGGCTCCCAGCTTTTTTTCCCAGCATTTTCTCTGTTTCTTGTAGTCTGACCCATCAAACAAAAATTCAGTTGCAGCAAATTGGATGCATTCACTCTCAGCAGTGTTTCATAAAGTCTTCATAGTAAAATAACTTTCCAAGGGAGGCAATTTTCCCTCTTGTGTGTGTAACTTCTAGGTGTTCAACAGTTCATGCCAGTCTTTAACAAGTCCAGATCTTCTCACAAGTCTGCATGGTAGCTGCATCTCTGTGTTCTACTAGAGATGATGTGGTGTCCATGCTCCATTTCAACTTATGGACACATGATTTCAATGAGATTTTATGGTAGTTACTGCCTAGTGACTCACAGTCTTCAGTTATTGCTAGAAATTCCACTCTTGTTGTGTTGGGAGAGCTGTACTTTCTACCTTTCCACCTCCTAAGAAAGGTCAGTAAGTAACTCTTGATAGAGCGAGTAGTTACTGTGTTCTCTGAGTCAGAAAATTTGCCTATAAGCCATGAATTCATAAGAACTATGTATTTTGGGGGAAGTTTTTAAGGTCTGTTCTGACGCCTGTTAAATCTGAATGATTCTGTCAGACATAAAGTATATTATACCAGACATAAAACATTTGGGAAACATATAGGCTATCACAAAGGGCAAATATCATTAAATATTTTGATAGTGATGAGAAGTCAAATAAAGTATTATAGTGGTTTTGGAAGTTTGTACACTTTCACAAACTGATGTGGAACATGGAATTACTTCTATAACTTAAAATGCTCCTCTACGGTCAATGTCTATTTTTGTGTTTATATATATATATATATCTGAATGTAAGAAAAATGCAACAAGACTGTTAAAGTTAAATATATATAAAAGGAATTTGATCATAATCATTCAAAAAAATCTTCAGATTGTTCTCATCTATATTTAAAATGTATTAAAATCTAGAATGATTCAGACTTCAGTGTAAAAGACTATTCTTAATACATACTTTAAAATGACATTTTATGAATTTATTTACCTGCAATTTTTGAGACAGCTCAATTTGCTGACTTGATGGTGAGATTTATTATTTCAATTTATATTTATTAAAAATAATGTGTGTATACTTGTGAGCCCTAACTGGTAACTTTATTTTAAAAATACATTTTTAAATATTTGATAGAACTAGTACTTTATACTTATGATTAATTTTATAGGGCTAAAAGCATTGGTTAAGTGTTTGGGAAGCTTTATAACTCACACCACTGAGTGCTTTAAAACAATAGCAACTATGTATAATTTATCAGTGATTTTTAACTGTCAATGGTCTATACTTAATCAAGCTTTTAAATGTAACTAAATTAATTAATGACCTCTTAAAAGTTTTAGAAATTGTTAGTGTGTAAATGAAGATGAAGATTTGTAACCAGAAATAAACTCTTTAACAAAACTGTGATTTTAAAATAAAAATGAATATTTTATGCACATAAATTCAATCATTATGCATGAAAATATTAGATTTCTCAGTTTTATAAGGAGCAATTAATTGCAACATGCCTTCTTAAGGAGCTAGGTATCGTAATTTGAATGAGAATGCCCCTTATACACTCATATGCTTATTGTAAATAGCTCCTTTAACAAGGAGGAGTAGCCTTGTTCGAGGAGATATGTCACTGTGAGTTTGCTTGAAGGTTTCAAAAATCCACAACAGATGCAGTGTCTGTCTGCCTTCCTGTCTGGATCAGATTATAAAGCTCTCAGTTACAACTCTATTGCCATACAGGAAACATATCTAAACAAAATAAAACAATTTACAGCAAGCCAACAGCCAACATCAAACGAAATGGAGAGAAACTGAAAGTGATTCCCCTAACCTCAGGGAGAAGACAAGGCTGTCTACTCCTTCTATATCTATTCAATATAGGGCTCAAAGTTTTAGCTAGAGCAATAAAGCAAAAGAAGATAAAGGGGATACAAGTTGGAAACAAAGAAGTGGAACTTTCACTCTTTGCTGAGGGCATGATAGTATACATAAGTGACCCCCAAATTCTCCCTGGGAACTCCAATAGATGATATTCACTTTCCGTAATTTGGCAAGATTTACAAAAAAAAAAAAAAGTAGCTCTCCTATATAAAGATGATAAATGGACAGATAAAAAAATAAAAATATCAGAGAAACATCATTCTTCACAATAGCTAAAATCAAAATAAAATAAAATATCTTGGGATAACTCTAATCCAACCAGTGAAAGACCTGTATGAGAAGAAATTTATGTCTTTGAATAATGAAATTGAAGAGGTTATCAGAAAATGGAAATATCTCCCATGCTCATGGATAGATAACATTAATATAGTAAAAATGGCATCTTACCAAAAGCAATCTACAGATTTGATGCAATGCCCATTAAAATCCCAGCACAATTCTTCAAAGACCTCAGAAGATTAAGACTGAATTTCATATGGAAAAACAAAAAAAAGCCCATGATGCCCAAAAAAAGCTGTGTAATAAAGGAACATCTGAAAGCATCACGATCCCTGACTTCAAGCTCTGTTATAGAGCTACAGTACTGAAAAAAAAAAGCTTCATATTAGCATAAAAAGAGGCAGATAGATGAATGGAATCAAATTGAAAACCATAATATTAACGGACACACCTATAAACATCGTATTTTGAAAAAAATGTGTAAAAGAAAACATCTTTAACAAATGGTGCTGGTAAAACTGCATGTCAACAAGTAGAAGAATGCAAATAGATCCATACCTATCAACATGCATAAAACTCAAGTCCAAATGGATCAAAGACCTCAACATAAATGCACCCACATTGAACCTCATAGAAGAGAAAGAGGGAAGTACCCTTGAACACACTGGCTGAAGAGAGCATTTCCTATGTATAACACCAGTAGCACAAACACTGAGAGTAATAATTAATAAATGGGACCTCCTGAAACTAAAAAGCTTCTGAAAAGCAAAAGACACAGTCAACAAGACAAAACAGCTGCCTACAGAATGGGAAAAGATTTCTACCAATCCCATATTTGACAGAGTTCTGACCTTCAAAATGTACAAAGAACTTAAGAAACTAGACATCAAAGTACCAAATAATCCAATTTAAAATTAGGTACAGATAGATCTCAATGGAGAATTCTCAACAGAAAAACCTCAAATGGCCGAAAGACACTTAAGGAAATGCTCAATATCCTTAGTAGTCAGGAAAATGCAAATCAGCATACCTTTGAGATACCATCTTACACGTTCAGAATGGTTAAGATAAAAAACACTTATGATAGCTTATGCTAGAGAGGATATAGAGTCAGGGGAACATTCCTCCATTGCTGGTGGGAGTAAAAAATTGTACATCTGCTATGGAAATCAGTGCAGTGATTTCTCAGAAAATTAGGAATTAATCTACCTAAAGACCCAGCAATACCACTTTTGGACATAAACCCAAAGGAGGCACAAACAGACCACAAGGGCATTTGCACAACTATGTTTATAGCACCATTATTCATAATAGCCATAACCTGGAAACAATCTATATTCCCCTAAGCTGAAGAATGGATACAGAAAATGTGCTACATTTACACAATGTAGTACTACTCAGCAGAAAACAAAAAATAAAACAAGGACACCTTTAAATTTGCAGGCAAATGGATGGAACTAAAAAACAAAACAATTCTGAATGAAGCAACCCAGACTCAGAAAGAAAAAAATAGTATGTACTCACTCATAAGTGGATACCAGATATAAGCAAAGGATAAACAGCTTACAGCCCACAACATCCGAGAAGTAAGAACCCTTTTCCAGAAATGGATGGAAGCAGATGAGAGACCCATAACTAACTACTGAGCTAAGCTCCCAGAGTACAAAGTGAAGAAGGAGCAATAATATAAACAAAGGGGTCAAGACCATGATGGAAAGCACACAGAATCAGCTGACCTGACTAGTGGAAGATCCCTTACTCTAGACTGACAAATGGGGAACCTGTATAGGATCAAACTATCCCCATTTGAATACAAGTGACAATGGTGTGGTTTGGGTAGTATATGGGGCCGCTAAGCAGTGGGACCAGGATCTAACTCTAGTGCCTGAATTGACTTCATGGAACCCATTCTCTATGGAGAGATACCTTGCTCAACCTAGGCAAGGGATGGGGTTAGGGGCTTGGTCCTGCCTCAACAAGGTAATGGGACAAACTTAGTTGATCTCTCAGGAGAGGCCTTATCCTCTCTGTGGAATGGATGGAGAATGGAGTGGAGTGGGGTGGAGTGGAGGAAAGATGGAGAGCAAGAGAACAGGAGATGAGACAGGGGAACTGGAATTGATATGTAAAAATAAACAAATTAATTAATTAAAAAAGAAAGAAAAGAAAATGCTATATGGATGTGCCTATTGCCTTGACTGATAGTTGATTTCAGATCCGATCAAGTTGATAGCCAAGATTGACCCTCACAGCCCACTATGCAAAAATATCAGAGACGTTTAAAAATATCATTACCATAAAGTAGATAAGAATCAAAATAGTATTTATGGTTGTAATCACTGAGGTGACCAATTGAATGATTTGCAGATTTTCTTTTTAAATTATTAATGTGAATATAATTTTCATTTTATATTTGGTGATATTACAAGGTATAAATCTATCTTTTATTATACTCTTAAGCAATAATATATTTAGGACAATTCCTTATCAATAAAGACTCTCTTTTTGGTAGTATGTATAAATGTAACATTGGCTGTTCACTGAAGATGAAGGATGCTTAAAAATAATCCCATACTGGCTGAGAGTTGAGAAAGATAGACAGCTATTTATTTAGGGTTAGACTCACACACTAGAATCCTCTGCTAGAATGAAGAACAGAAACCAAATCCCACAGACAGAAAAAAAGAGGCCAGATGCATGCTCTACATTGGCATAAATAGTATAAGAGGCCACGTCCCAATGGGCAGGTAACCACTGACTGTAAGACTTCCTACAGAACCTCCCTCCTTTTGTTTAAATAAGAGAGTTCTAAGCTTAATACAAAATTAAATAAATAAGAACAAATATATTCAATAATTATTTTATTCTAACTATTTTAAGTCCTGTATAATAAATAGCTTGGCCAAGTCATGAGAAGAAAGTAGCTACAAATATCTAGTCAGCCCCATTGAAGATCCAAGAAGGGAAATAATATTACTAGAGAAAGCAGGAAGTGCAATCAAGCAACTTTCAAAATATGCAACAAATGGCATAGACAACTGGCTACCTGGGCAATCACTCAAAGTCTCATTTGCAAGTTTGAAGCAACCAACTTTGGCTAAGGCCTAGAATAACTGACAGACCATTTTCAGAGGTAGGAGAATTTTCAAAACTATCTTATCTTATCTTGGCAAGATTTGACAGTCCTTCTGTCATTTCCGAATACCATGTGCCTTGTCAGTGGTTGAGGCATGGGCATTTCTTTGCCCAAAGGCCAGTTTTGCCAAGAAGAAAATAAGCTCATTGGTAAGAAAGAATGAAATTATAGGGAGGTGTTATTGGAATTCATTCCACCAAAGTTGGGGTACCAGCCTATTTTTATTATACTAAAGTAATTTGTATATTAAAACAAATTAAAAATATATTTGTTATGTTTTGTATGTCCTCATTTCTGTTTACAATATTTTTGTACATGGATATAAAATTATGTTTGTCATACTGTATGTATGTTTCTGGTTCCGTTTGATATATTTTGTGTATTGATATAAATTAAAATATATTTGCCATACTGCACTATAAATTCTACCTCTGACTAAAATATTTTTATATATTGTCATAATTTGAGATCATTGTCCTCATGCTGTACACATGTTGGAAGATTGCTTATTTTTATAATGTGAAGCTTTAATTTTTAAGCTATACAGGTTATTAAGAATTACAAACCAATTGTCACCCATGTTTGTCATATTTATGTTAGTTTTGTTCTCTAGATGCACAAAAATGTACTCCATATAGATAGGTAATCTTCAAACACTTCAAAGCCCTACATGATATGGGCATCTAAATTTTTAATAATTTAGAATTCTGTTGACATGAGACACATCTGATCCTGGCAGGATCAATCTACTTTCAAGAGAATGATGGGCACTGAAGACTCCATATGGAACTTGTTTTCCACTTAGCAAAACTGGCCTACTGGGCAAAGAACTGCCCTTGCCTTGATTGATGACAGTAAACATGCTGTCCAATCTAGAAAAGCAGAAAACATGGATGAGCAAATGCTGAATATTGACAAGACAGGGTAGAATTGTCTTTTGAATATTCCTGCTTCTGAAAATGGTCTGTCAGATATTCTAGGCCTATAGCCAAAGTTGGTTGCCCCAACATTACAGATAGACTTTTGTTGACTTCCCAGGTAGTCAGCTTGTTTCTGTCATTTCTTACATCTTTTGGAAGTTGCTTGCTTGCACTTCCTGTTTACTCAGATAATATTTTCCTTCTCGGGTCTTTGAAGGGATTGCAGACTAGGTAATCACAATTACTTTCATCTCACATCTTAGCTAAGGCATTTTAGGAGTAAGACTTAGACTTCTCAGAATAGGACAGCTATTATAATAATCTGTTACTTGCCAATTGCCTATAGCTTGGACATTTTGTATATGTTTCTTATTTGATGTTGTTTTTATTGGTTTTAGTTCCATTTTTATGTATGTTATTAGCCTTTCTTTCTCGTGGACAATACTTGATAATTGCTCTCATGGTATATAGTTTTGTATTGGAGTTAGACCCTTATTTAGACAATAAGGGAAAGTGTTGTGGAAATTCATTCTGCTAATAGCTTTGGGGTATCACCCTTAAGGCATGGCTTTTTGTGAACATAAAAGGAGAGAGAAGTTGCACATGCTCTCAAGGGTTGTGAAGATTGAAGTCAGGTGGCATGAAGCAGCACTTGGCCAGTTCCCAGCTCCCTTGATCCCACGATTCTGTTCACCCCAGTACACACACATACACACACACACACACACACACACACACACACACACACGCATCAAATGGCACAATGAGCTATAAGTCAAGCACATTTTGAATTCTTATTATTATTTTAGTTCAAACTGATATTTCTTTACTTTCAACTCTACAGATTTATATAAATTCTTGTGCTAGATTGTATACCTCTCTTCAATTCCTCAGTGTTTTGACAGGATAGAAAACATAGGAAATAAAAAATTTATTTCAAAAATTATATTCTAGATAAGCACTGGTGACATTTTCAGTCACAGCAAGTTTGTTTCTTAGTGTCAGGTCTGAAAATAAGTAGGTTAAATATATCAGAGACTTTGGAGTTTCAAAAAGAGTCAGAGGTGCCTATGAATGTCAAGTGAAATATTTAATATAATACATATATATGAAAGCAATCACAAAAAAAATATATAGAAATGAATGAATAAAATATGTTTGAAGAAGAATCTATATCTGTACCTGGGTTCTGGATTTCAAGCATATCATTACTTTTTGTATACAGATTTTAGAGTTTGTGTTTGGTCATTCTTTAAAAGCTATCAATTCTTGAAGTGCTCATTCAAGTCTAAATACATCATTTACATATTTTACAGGAATAATCTCAATTGTTTTCTACCCACATGTTGCAGAATGCCTGTCTACACACATCTGGGTCTAGAAAGTTGACTGACAGTATGCTATGTTTGTCCTCTTTAAACAAAGTATAGCACAAGGATAAAAAGAAGTTAAAAAGGGAGATACAGCTATAACTTAGATACAGAAGATAAAAAAGTTCAGTGCAGCAAATATAGTCTTAAGAATTTCTGCAAAGAGAAGTCAAATGGAACTCTGGTTATTATGGACACAAATAGACTCTATATAAATTCAACCACATTGGAGCCTTATCCAGAAGAGGAAAAAGCTAGAAGTGAAATAAAGTAAGTTTCCGGGGAGCCATAGCTAGGCTGTAAACTTGGGGTTTTCAAAGTAACACAAAAGCACTAACAAAGAGGATTTTAGTGAAGTCAGTAGTTTTAATAAGTACATTCCAAATTAAAAGAAGTTCAACCCTTTGTCTCTAACCCCAGCATATGACTGCAGTCTTTACCCGAAGAATAAAACCAAGTTATTACAATCTAAAGAAATCCAATTATCCTTCTAGGAACAGTTAGAACTTTTAATTATTTCAAGGGTACTTCAACACAGTGTCTGCTTCAGACTGTGTATTTGAGTGGGATTTTTTTGTTTGTTTATTTGGGGATGGAGATCACTGAAATTTCAAGGCTCAATTGCACTCTGAAGCACAATGTAAGCTCACCGGAGCACATAACTTATAGGAAAATCCAAGGGAGTGAACTTGTAGGGTAGAGAACAATTCAATAGCAGAGAATGATCATAATTAAGTCAGCCCATCTTTGACTGGTTGTGTGGCATGCATGCAATCAGGTCTTAACAAGTCCTGAAAGCATTAATAGGTTCTATGAACACATGGTTCATGGGCCCATGGTTCTTAATTTTGCTTCAGATCATCTCAGTCTATATCATATATCTAATAATGGGTTCTCTCTGAACAGAAAACTGGAGAAGTAATGGTGTCGATCTGGTTTCTAGGTGATTCTGCCTCTACCATTGGCAGGATTGAAAGTGGATGACAACAGTATTTTTAACTTAATCTATAATAACCATGAAGGGTGTTTTGGGAGAAATTCTCCCAGGAAACTGATTTTCAAAACATGCTTTGTTGCTCTGTCTGAAAAGAAAGATTACCAAAGACAGGACTCATCATAAATCTATAGGAGGCAGCTAATGATTTGGCTCAATAGATATAAAAAAGTGATCTCAAGGAGATCTTGGAAGAAGACCTTGAATTGATTTCTCTGAATGGACACTGACAGTGAAGTTGTCTATGTTCCATGTGACTGTATTGGGTAAATTTTCACATATAAAACAGAAAATAAAGAAAGCAAAAAGAAAAAGTTAATAAGAAAATATATAAGCCAGGCCTGAGAAGAAACTCTTTCAGTATCCCTAGTAGCTGGCAGGCTACTAGTTTGGCATACACAGTAAGAAAATAAACAACACTGTCTCAACCAAGGTGGAACAAGAAGACGAATATCCAAGCTGGACCTTTAACTACCATGCATACTTCATGACATGTTCACACCTACACTAGCACATATGAGCACATACGCCAAGATTAAAAAGAAGATAACCATTTTTTTAAATATGTCATTTAACCGCTTTGCTAAGCCATCATTATTCATAGTCAGTAATGAACAAAGCAACTATGGTGACAAGGATGGGCATTTTCCTTAGAATGAAAACCATGGACTGTCACTTTAGGCAGTACTCACTGCAGCCTGACAGTAGCAAGGATAGATTCTGTGCAGTAGTGTGTAGCATAATGTAGGGATACCATTGGGCTTGTTGACAATCATTATCTGGAATATTCTCATCATAGATAAGAAAATTTTGTTCTCATCATCAATAGCATTCTCTTAGACCATGTAAAACTCATAAAATGACAATTATTTACAATAATTGTCAAATTTATTACAGCATTGATTTTGGAAAATAAAGTTACTCTAAAGAAAAATAAATCTGCTAAAGAGTTACTACATTTTATATTTGGTGTTTTCCTTTGGTTACTCTCCATATTTGGAAAAAATCCCACACATTCCTTATACACACACACACACACACACACACACACACACACACACACAAATGGCAAGAGTTGGATCATTTACTTTTTTCTGAATATTTCTAAAAGATATCTATTTTTTCTTAAGAATTAATTTTTTATTGAAAATAGATTTTTTCTTACATTATATTCTGATTACAATTTTCCCTCTTTTAAACCCACACAAATTCACCTCCTTTCTTGTCCTCTCTCTTTAGAAAACATATAAGCATCTAATAGTGTTATAATAATAATATGATGATGATAAATGAAACAAAATAAAAAGAAACAATCAAGAATAGGACAAAACAAGCAAAAACAGAAAAAAGGAGCAAAAGAAATACATACAGACTCAGAGACACAAACATTCCCACACACAGAAATTTCATGTAAACTCATAACCAGAAATATGTTTTTTTTTTAAGTAAGGTTAAAATTTTCTTTCGTGTTTTATGGAATATTAATTTTTTTGGAATCACCTTGAACTCGTTTGCACAGTAGACAACATCCTGAATAGAACACCAGTAGAGCAGGCAGTAAGAACAACAATTAATAAATGGGACCACATGAAACTGAAAGGCTTCTGTAAGGCAAATAGCACTGTCAGTGGCAGACTAGTTCTTTTACACTATACAGATGTTTCTCTGTGTAAGGCACCTCCTGATTGGTTAGAGCTCAATGGCCAATAGCTAAGCAGGAAAGATAGGTGGGACTTCTGTGCAGAGAAGGGAAGCTTGAGATGAATCGAGGCATGTGAGAGACACCAGCCGGACACAGAACGATTTGAACACAGATTGAACACAGATTAATGAGAATATGGGTTAATTTAAGTTATAAGACCTAGTTTTTAAAAAGCCTAAGCTAAAGGCCAACCTTTAACAATTAATACTTAGTCTCTGTGTCATTATCTGTGAGCTGACTTTTAAGACAAAGAAAGAGTCAATATAGTCAATAGGACAAAAAGACATCCCACAGATTGGGAGGAGAGTTTTCACCAACTCTATATCTGACAAAAGGCTAATTTCCAAAATATATAAAAAACTCAGGAAACTAGACATTAACAAACTAAATGACCCAATTAAAATGGGATACAGATCTAAACAGAGAATATTCAACAAGAGAAACTCTTAAAGAAATGTTCGACATCCTTAGCCATGAGCGAAATGGAAATCAAAATGACTTTGAGAATCCATTTTACAACTGTCAGAATGGCTAAGATCAAAAACACAAGTGACAGCTCATGCTGGTGAGGATGTGGAGCGAGGGGAGCGCTTTCCACTGGTCACAGGAGTGCAATCTTACACAGCCATCTTGGTAATCCATATGGTAGTTTCTCAGAAAATTGGGAGTCAGTCAGAGGATGCTCCATTCTATCACAAATGTCCTTGCTCAATTATATTTACAGTAGTTTGTTTCATAGTACCCTGAATCTAGAAACAACCTAGATACCTGCCAACTGAAGAGTAAATTTAAAAAAAAAAAGTGATACATTTACACAATGAATCATAAACATTGAAATGGATGGAACTTGAAAAAAAAATCTTCCTGAGTGAGGCAGCCCAAACCCAGAAATATAAATGTTGAATGTACTCACTCGTAAGTGGATATTAGCCTTAAAGTAAAGGATAATCATGCCACGGTCTAAAAACCAAGATAGGATAGGCAATAGAGAGGGATAAAGAGAGGATGCAGGTTACTTGCTGTAAAGGGAAAACAGAACAGATTTCACTGGTGGACTAGGGGCAGGTGGAGTTGGGAACCAGAAGGGATTAATTGAAGAGGGAAGGGATAAAAACTTGGGGAGAAATGAGTTGAATTGGGGAGGCATTTTGGGGAGAAGATGAAAACCTTTTATAATAGAGACTCTATGGGATCTGTGAGAGTAACTCTAGCTAAGAATCCTAGTAATGGGGGACACAGAGCCTGAACTTACCATCTTCTGTAACCAATCAAGGCTTCACTCAAGTAGAGGGATTGGGATATCAACCCACCTGCCAAACATTCAACCACCAGTTTATCCTTTTTGCAGAGTATTCTGGGACCACAGTCCTCATTAAAGAGATCAGAGGCTTCATCCAGCAACTTATGAGAGCAGATTCAGAGTTCCATAGCCAAACATTAGACAAAGCTCAGGGTGTCCTGCAGAGAAGGGGAGGAAGGATAGAAGGAATCAGAGAGATCAGGTACACCAACAGAACCTGTTCCACAGAATCAATTGACTGGAACACATAGAGGCTTGCAGAGATCAGGGAGCCTGTAGAGGTTTGACTTAGGTCCCCCACATATTTGCTATGGTCAAGTAGCTTGGTGCTCTCACTGGATTGCTAAAGTGAGAGCAGGGTGGTGGCTGACTCTTGCCTACTTATGGGACCCTATTCCTCCTCCTGGGTTGCTTCCTCCATCCTTGATGTGATGGTATGTACCTGGTCTTTTTGTTGCAGCATATTATGTCATGTTTGTGTTTAGTTGATGTCTCTAGGAGCCTGTTTTTTTCCTGAGGGGAGAAGGAGGGGAGGTATCTGGTGAAGGGGGAGATTGGGGGACAGTGAGGGGGAGAGGAAAATATGGCTGGTATCTAATATATGAGAACATAATAACAATAATAGATAAATAATTTTTAAATGCCCAAACAAATATGCATAACTCACCGAACATGGAGAAGATGAGCTGGTGCCTATCTAGTGCCTTCATTGCTACTGAATGTATTAATACTATTGGTAGGTACTCTGCTTGTTACCAAAGAAAAAGGCTAATGCCAACTTGAGATCGACAGTGGTGACTGGCCTACATGATACACTGGTACACTAGAAACACAAAAGTTGTGGGAGTAACCAACCACTATCTGATTGGAACAATTGCTCTTGAAGACCCGAATAATGGGACTACCTTGCTGCACTGTCTTGAGGACTGGAACAAACTCATAGTTCTGAGGAATGAAGAGAGGGTGATGGACTCACTTTCATGCCTCCATAGTCTCCACTAACAATTTAAAAGTTATGTTTCTCTTCCTCAGCTAATGTTACTCTTAAAGTTTAAAAAGCCTCTTTCCAAAGGTATACGTTGTCTCCTGCAATTAGCTCAGTAGGATCTAGAATGTGGAAACTATCTATAGTGGACTCTTCAAGCCAGTAAAACCACAAAGAGAATATGTAATGACTGGAAGACATTATATCCACTACATAGAAGAAATTTGACTTCCAGAATATGTATGTGAGCAAGAGTAAAGCAGTTCTCTCTCTCATCAGAAGGTGTGTCCCAAAATGTGTAACAGATCCCTGAAATCACAGTAGTAATAGTATACACATGCATAATTACAATAAAGCTAATTTACAAAGCATTCATAACAAGAGACTAATAATAATAAAAGATGAATAGTATATTATATATGGATATAATAATATGTGTGATTCTGGGTTCTCTTTTTACTCTCAAGAGATGATGCTGTATTGGACTCACTGCTCTTCCTCCTCCCCTCTGTGTTACCCTCTCTCTCACATACTTCTCCCTGTCCTGGCCTTCTCCTTTTTCCCTCTTTTTCCTGGTCTTTCTCTTCTAAGAATTTCTTGTGCTTTTTCTCTTTGCTGGTGTGACAAAACAAGATAGCTTCATGATATATGAGAGGAATTTCCTAAAATAAGTATTATAATTTAATGTTAAGCCAACAGAGAAGGGCTAATTAAGCACAAGCACTGTGATAACAAGTTAAGTTAATTTGATAATAGCCTGGCTATTCTGGACATAGGGATAATTCTAGGCATGGTAGCTGGCACAACATAAGATTTCAGAATGTTACATATGAATCATTTGCTTTTGAAATGTTCTTAATGCTTCTGGACACATGGTTTTCTTATCTTCAGTGTCTTTACCCATGGCAAGCAGATAATCTAAAAATCTTACATGGAAAATTCCAGAAAAAAATAAATTTAATTTAATGCCATTATGACTTGCATCTTAAATTCTTTGGTTTTTTGTAAACGTGTGTCTTATGATAAAAGTCAATTGTAAAATGTAACAAGATCTAAGAAAACCTCTAATTTTTAGGCTTGAGAAATGGAATTTTAAAGTGCCTGAGTGAACATAGAAACTTGGATAATTGATTCTTAAAAGAGAAGAAATTTGAAAGAATGTTGAAGCCAGCAGACTTAAATGTCAGCTAAGACGTTTTGGTTGAATAAAAGTATAATTTGATATTGTACTTTGTCATAAAATATTTCTATGCATTATAGCAAGTGCTTTCCTTTTCCATTTTCAATAATCTATGACCCTACTATCTAACGTGACTGTGGTGAGATTATTTAAGCTTTACAACAAAATTTTCATTGTTGAATATCAAAAGTAGATTATGATTCAGATAGAGCAAAAATCAGCTGAGAATGAATAAAATGTAGCAATTGCATTTGCAGATAATATTTTGGAGGGAGGAGGTAAGTATGTTTGCCTTTGTATAAATGGTAGTTAAATTATACTAGACAGAATGATTTTACTAATGATTTTGTTGAAAATTTAAAGATATTTAGATGAAGGGTGCATAGGTTGATGACATTTTTGACAAAGTACCAACTACATTCTGTACCAAGTCAATTGAGATAAGATAAAATTATATTTGTAGAATGTTTTTCCAATGCTGGTTCTGACTTATGCCAAGAGAACAAACAAACAAAAAAGATTAAAAGAAGCCTAAGATGCAAGTGACACACGCACTCTTTGTGCCTCAAAGGCGTCAGGAAACACATACATGTGTGTATCTAATCACTCTGGGCAGTAGCCAGGTCCAGACCTTCTCTCAGTCCTGCCCACCATCTTTTCAGAATCCTTATCCTTTGATGAGATGCCAGCTTCTCTTGTTAGCCGACATCTCTTGAGCTTGGAGACAGTGGGGGACAGGATGGATTCCCATCTGTCCTCGAGCATTGCAGTTGGTGACTGTATATGAGGGTAGGCCAGGCACACTTATGTTTGTTCCTGCTGGCTGCAGTTGCATCTCCAGCTTTTCTTTCTGCCAGGCAGTCCTGTTCTCCCACAGCAGCTTTTACACAGAGAATTAGCTTTCCAGTTAGTTCAATGAATTTTGTAAGACTGACTCCTTACACTAAACCTACTTTTCCATATTTTTCACAGTAGTTTATTTCTTACCTAAGCAAAAGTAGAAACTACAAAAAAATGAACTCTAAATAATGGCCACGGAAATAGGCAGAATTGAAACAAGAAATGTTTGAGAATAAATATAAATAAATATAAAAATCCAGATGAAATTGGATAATTTTCTATAAAAATCCAATTTGACAACTACAGAACATTAAAAAAAATTGGTCCTCACAAAATAAGGAAAAAAACATTCTCATACAAAAAAACCACCAGTCCACCAACAAACAAAATCAAACTATAAAAGTAAACAAACCAGTAAAAACCTACCTGGTTCTTTCCTTCAAAAAATAGGGGAGGGGGGATTTTGAATATCCAGTTCTTTTTAAAACAAGGGTTTACAATAGCATCCTTGCAATAAGTAATAGACAATAGTCATTGTATTCTTCTATATTTCTTCTGTTGTGTATCAAAGACAATGTTTAAGTCTTGGGCCCTTCTCAAGAACAACTGTTCTTTGACTTTAACAAAAGTAACCTTTTAAATCTTTGTTCTCCAGACAAAGAAAATTTTTGGCTTTCTTAGTATGTATATAGCATAATTTCTTTGTTAATTCAAACTTTTGCAAAGAAGATAATTCCAGAATCCTGAAGCATAGCAAAGATAAATATAATGTGATGGAATTAAACAATTTACTTTTTTAACTTAAAAATATTGTGGTGGTATATGTGTAAAAATATACTTGATACAATCCTTTACTTATTAAGAAATTATATTGTATTGTAAAAAAATTAAACATCATATAGTAAGATGAGCATATGCTGATTTAAAATAAAACGTTTTGTCAAAATTCCAAGAATATTTATTGAAATAATTCTTCAGAGTTTTAAGAAATGATATAATAAAAAAATTAACAAGGCTTTTGTATATAAAGAGTACTGCATTTTATTACATAAAATAAACTTGAAATTTATGAAATAATAAAGACCCCAAAATAGACTGAGAAAAAATCTGGGGAATGAAGCGAGTGATACAGTCATATGAATCTTAAATATCTTAAAATAGAAAGTACTACTATATTCAATACTTAAGACTAACAACTCCAAGTTCTGGCTATTACAAATAATGCTGCTATGAACATAGTTGAACAAATTCTTTTGTGGTATGATTGAGCATCTTTTGGGTTTATTCGCAAGAGTGGTATTGCTGGATCCTGAGGTAGGTTGATTCTCAATTTTCTGAGAAACTGCCACACTGATTTCCAAAATGGTTGCACAAGTTTGCATTCCCACCAGCAATGGATGAGTGTACCCCTTTCTCCTCATTCTCTCTAGCATAAGCTATCATTGGTATTTTGATCTTAGCCAAGCTAGCTGCCCCTCAACTGAAGAATGGATAAAGAAAGTGTGGCACATTTACACATTAGAGTACTACTCAGTGGTAAAAAAAAAAAATGACATCTTGAATTTTGCAATGGAATTAGAAAACCCTATCCTGACTGAGGTAAACCAACCCCCCAAAAATTAATATGTTATGTATTCACTTATAAGTGTATACTAGCCATAAACAAAGGACACTGAGCCTATAGTTCATGATCCTAGAGAAGCTAGGTAATAAGGTAAATCCAAAGAAAAACATATATAGACCCACCTGGGAATTGTAAACAGACAAGATCATCTGACAAAATTGGGAGCATGGGGGTAGGGGTAGAAGAAAGGGGAGAAGGGGAGGGTTGAGGAAAACTTGAGGGAATGGGATAGAGAGATGGAGGAAGGACAGATATGAAAGCAAGGAAAGAGATATTTTATTGAGGAAGCCATTATGGGGTTAACAAGAAACCTGGCCCTAGAAAAATGCCCAGGAATCCACAAGAATGACCCCAACTAAGACCCTAAACAATAGAGGAGAGGGTACCTGAACTGTCCTTGCCCTGTAGCCGGACTGATAATTATCTTAAATATCACCATAGAACCTTCATCCAACAACAGATGGAAACAGAGGCAGAGAACCACATCGGAGCTCTGGACTGAGCTCCCAAGGTCCAGTTGAAGAGTGGAAGGAGTGAAAATATGAGCAAAGAGGTCAAGGCCATGAGGGGTTCACCCACAGAGACAGTTTGCCTGAGCTAATGGGAGCTCACCAACTCCAACTGGACAAGCATGGGATCAAGCTAGTTTCTCTAAATATGGCTGACAGTTGGGGAAGACTAAGGAGCCACTGACAACTGCATTGGGATTTATCTCTACTGCCTGTGTTGGCTTTTTGCGATCCTATTCTCTTTGGATGTGTACCTTGCTGATCCTAGATGTAGTAGGGAGGGCCTTGAAATTGCCACAGGGTAGGGTGCCTTGTCCTCTCATAGGATTGGAGGGGTGAGGGGTGGGAGAGTGTGGGAAGGGAGTGGGAGGAGGGAATGGAGTGGGAATTTGAATTGGTATTTTTTAAAGTAATAAAATAATTTTAAAAATTTAAAAGACTAATAACTCAGGGAAAATGTGTTCAATGTCATTAAAACATAGTTCATAGTAAAACTTTATTATAAATATTCCTTAAATATATAAAGTATACTCAGTTTCATTGTTAAGAGAAATATACAACATTCTTATAAGAAGCAGTTTTTACCTATGAAGTTATCAAAATTCTTTTAAAATTGATAAAATCACTGATAAGATTGTGATAATTAGCAACACCTTCTCACAGAACTGGGCTTTAAACTCACACAACATCTATAGAGTTCAGTTTGGGTTAAATATATGTCTCTCATCATCTTATATCCAGTATTCCATGTGTGAGTATTTATCTGATATAATTACATACCACTAGATGAAAGAACACGCATTCGGATTACTATTATTATGGAAATGAGGCAAATCAATAAAGAAGTAGCCTTAGTCTAGCTATTGTGATGAATTTTTTTCCAGTCCTTGTTAGGACAGATTGCTATGTTAAGCACTGGTTGATGGTTGTCCTTGCTGGAAACTTGACTAGATTACGAGTCACCTAGGAGACATCCCTATGGATGTGACTTATGAGAGTATTTTTACAGCAGTACATCTGGGAAATGCAGTTATGACACACTTCGTGCAACATAATCAATAGTTATCTCACTTTGAACCAATAGCACCATTCATTTATATTGATGTTGTAGGACAATTATATTTCAGACAGTTTCTTCTTTTTTATGACATAATACAGTGTAAAAGGAACTTGATAGGGCATCGTAGAGAACATTTCCCTCACCTCTATGTTTGCATTATAATGTTAATTATATCTAGTGATACTTAAATAATAGACTCTGTAAATAACCTGAGTGTATACACAGGTTCAGAAACAAGTCATTTTTTCACAAAATATATGCTATATTACTCAGGTATTTTAAGGGCCAGATAATTTAGAGAATATTGAGGCACTGCAGGCAAGGTAAATTACAATTCATTACACTATATAGATCATGCAAAAAAGAAAATTTATCAGGATTTGTATAGAACATCACATCCTCAACTTGTATACTTGGGGAATAAAGGAGTTATAGAAAATATCTTGGAAATGTCAGGAGAGACACAGAGTATATGTGTAAGGTTCTTAGTCAACATGATTTCTTCACAAGACAATTTATCAGATTGATTAAATAGGTGTTGAATATGCTATAGAGGACCCTCTATACAGAAATATTTTCAAATGACTAGCATGATAGCTAGAGTGCTATCCTGAATAATCAGAGCAGCAATATGCTATAAGGCATCAAAGTTACTTAGATCTTCTCAGAGCAAAATCTATCAGCATACATAAGAATGTCATGCATGCAAGTATCCAAGCACAATGGGATATGGAAAGAACTAAACCTCTTTCATGACGAAGTAAATCCTTATGCCTCAATCCCGTCAAGGGACGATTCTACTTAAAAGGCACTGAATGATCCCAAGGATAAGATAACTTGTTCAATTGATGTCTATTGCATCTATTCTTAGGTGTTTGAGGGCCCATGAACAGAATATCCCTAAATCCAACATGAAGGTTACAACAGCATGAGTTCCCTCTGTAATTGATGGAGCTGTTAAATATACAGACTATTCAAACTGATCACATCAAATACTGCAACCTTAGTGCTATCTCATAAAGAAACAAACTAGTCATGGCAAAGTATATGGGTCTCATATTTTTTATCTATTATTTTTTGTTTTAGATTAGTCATCTTCTGAATTTGAACAATCTGTCCTCCCTACAGTTTCTGGTATGGTAGTATTCAAATACTGACAAACATGTTTGATTTGTCTTCATGTAATTAGCACAATATAAGTTTATGTGAAGAGCTTACAACAATTGGCCTTTGCCTAATGGGGCCCTTTGATTTGATATAAGGAACATAGAAACTTATGCTCTTGAAGGAAAGAAAAGTACTTTTTAAAGACATAGTTAAAATCTCAAATTAGGGAGAGTCTCCATGGAATGCAGATGATGACCTTCAAAACATACTTCTGACGAATATCTTGCATATCATCATAGAACCTTCATCTGGTGATGGATGGAGATAGAGACAGAGACCCACACTGGAGCACTGGACTGAGCTCTCAAGGTCCCAATGAGGAGCAGA
>NC_022018.1:25497719-25504768 GCF_000317375.1 Microtus ochrogaster
AAAAAAAACATACTTCTTCTCTGACTTCTACAGCCATCTGCCATAATACAGATTTTTCTTTTAGGAACAGCATGACTATTCCATCAATCATCATCTTGGAGCAGAGGGATTTTGGATCAATATTACAAATAAGCAGACCAACCAGTGATAATCAAGTCTATAATAGTGATAATGGAGTTATTAACAGCATCTGGTAGAAGGGAAAGAATTTTCCAGGACTCTCAGTTGGAATTATTACCATTATCATATTGCTTCTCACAGCTGCATATGCTCTTATTGTTAGAAAATGATGGTAGAATATATAAAGCTGAAAATTAGATGACGGTGAGTTTCCATGGTGCATTTATCATGAGATCATCACCTAGAATGAGGGGGACTTTTTGGTGGTACAGTGTTTTTTAATAATCTATGCCCCAGTCTCTCCCATACTTTATAAGAAATTACTATAAACTCATTGGTTTATCTATGAAAACTTGGGTAGATTGGCATTTTAGTTTATCTGAAAGACATTTTTTTACATCTTCCCAAAAAAACGACAAGCAATTTGGCAGCCAGCATGGAACATGGCAGAACTGAATGCTAGTTTTGTCACAGTGGTTGAATGGCCCTTCCTATGGATAGTACAACATGCAACAGGGCCTATGATATATTCTGAATCTTAGGTGGAACATCCTATGAAGATGATCTTGATATGATCGTCCTTTACCATGTGGTATGTGATAGTGTGCATTTTCATGTAGTAACTGTTATATTGACTCTGATGAGAATAAGGATGTCATGTGACTAAGACTAAGCCAGCTGAGTGGCCCCTGCTATCAGAAATAAAACGTGTAACTGAAAGTCAACTTGTTCATGCAAAAAAAAAAAATGGGATAAAACCGGACTCTCTGAACATAGCGGACAATGAGGACTACTGAGAACTCAAGAACAATGGCAATTGGTTTCTGATCCTACTGCACATACTGGCTTTGTAAGAGTTTTTTGATGCTCAACTTACTAGACCTGGATGGAGGTGGGGGTTCCTTGGACTTCCCACAGGGCAGGGAACCTTGATTGCTCTTCAGGCTGAGGAGGGAGGGAGACTTGATTGGGGGAGGGGGAGGGAAATGGGGGGCAGTGGTTGGGAAGAGATGGAAATCGTTAATAAATAAATAACAAAAAACATGAATTATAATAAGAAAGGCGCTTGTGGTCAAAATCTGCATAATTCGAAGTTAGGCTTCCATCTTGAGTTTATTTGAGTAAAAAACAGAATAAGTTGGAGATTATGGCTTTCTGTGTTGTTGTTGTTGATGATGATGATATTTGTGGTGGTGGTGGTGAGGTGGTGGTGGTGGTAGTGGTGATTGCGGTGGCTGAGGTAAAATGTGAACGATAATATGTATTTCCTCTGTGTCAAAAATATTTTTCTGGGATCCAAAATAATGAAATTCATAGGGAGAGTTAAGATGAGAAGAGGCCAAGAGTAAGAGAGATGTGAAAGAAAGAATAACTTAGACCCATCCTTTACTATGAAAGAAGGGAACCACATGATTCAATGTGAAGAGAGGAGCATTAATAATGGCTCAGTGTAGAAAACAATGACAGTGAGTATTCTGTCTCTGCCTTTTAAGTGAAAAGAAAGCAACTCCTAGCCTTCTTCATGATACTGCGATGGGTAGAGATGACTCAGATTAGTCTGAATGCCAAGGGAGTAGGAAAACCAAACAAAGTAGCTACTCACCCCTACTAATACAAAGGACATCATTCCCTCTACTACACTCCCTTATCATCATCTGACAGCCCTATAGTATCAGAGACTGGAAAACGATTAAGGAACATGTACTGCTAAGGAAACTAAGGAGACAAAGGCAGTGTTTGACATTCAGTGTAATGGGGCAACTTGGCATGTGTTCACATGATCTTGAGTAGTTACATTTTTTTTCATTGCTATAGCAAAAGCAATTTAAGGAAGCAAGGTCTTACTTTGATTCACATTTGCAAAAGAGATACAGGTCATCGTGAGATACAGGTCATCGTGGCCTGAAAGACAGTAGCAGAACATCAGGCTGCTAGCTACTTTGTATCTGCAATCTAGAAGCAAAAACAGGCAGGAAGGAGGACTGGGCTAGAAAATCTTCAGGGCCTCCTCCAGAGATAAACTTTCTCCAACAAAGTTTCGCTTCCTAAAGCTCCTAAAATCTGTGAAAGCAGTGCAACCAGCTAGGTATCAGTGTTCAAACACAATGCAGGTAGGAGAGATTTCACTTTCAAAACGAAGCAACATTAATTGGCTAACGGAGAAGTGCTGACTTTGCCCCTATGATCTTGGCAATCCCATAAGCAGAACAACACAGTGATATCTAGATGAGTCTTTGGCAACAGGAATGAAAGTGATAATACCACCTAGTCCTGTGGGGAAAATGTCACAGATCTTCACTTTGGAGGACACTTAGGATTCCATTCCTTACTCTCTCCTGCCCCTTTCCCCCACCTCCAATTGCTTTTAAGACGTGCTAGATGAAAAAGGAGGCAGGATAAGCGAGAATGGAACTCCCTGGTTCAACTTCAATGAGGTTTTCACCTATGCTGGATTGGACTTTTCAGTACTGTAGTTTATTTGTTGTTGTTGTTGTTGTCCCCTGTTACTATAAAAAGCCCCTCACCAATACCAATTCATTTGTAAGTACTCAAAATAAATTCACTGACTCATCCTACTGAACTAAGACAAAATAATTTTCGTAGTCTCTTCCATGTCTTTGGCTATTGTGAGCACACATTTAATCATGTCTGCCCACTCAAAACTGAAAAATGTCATCTTGCATGTGGCCTCAGCAAATAAGACATATATATTATTTGGAACCTAAGGGAAGTAAGCCGAATTGGTTCCATCACTCTAATACTCAATGCCCTACTTTCATGTAGGAAACTAGTTTCCGCTCTTCAGGAAGGTGTACTTCTCAGAAGGCACAATAGAAATTTCACCAAAGAAAAAGTTTTATCTCTCAAACAACTGCACTGTATTTCTTCATTCAGAAAATCTGTGTGAAAACGAAAAGGTTTAGTATACTACAAGGAGTAATCTAAACTGATTATCATAAGAAGGTATGGTTACCGCCAGGGTAGTTGTACAATGATGATGCTGTACGTAGCTCTTGAGATCCATTAAGGCATCCTCATGTCTGCTGATAGCTCAAATCAAATGGCAGAAATCACAGACTTTTGAACAAGAAATTCAGGCTATTAGAAATACTATCTAGTAAAGATTCCAGTACAGAATATGTTTGCAGCAGAGAGAAAATGAATATTTATTGCTTCAGCCTGTCTCAATAGCATTCCTCTATTGTCTAACTACTAGCCCTTCTGATGTTGAAGAGAAATTATGTTCAACTCTTACTTTGAAAAATCAATGACAGTATGGAATAAATAAGAGGGTTTGAGAGAACTGAAGTAATGCAAGAGTGGGCTTTATAGCCACTTCTCGGGGTCCTCACTTCACATGTGTTCCAGGAACAGCCTCCATCAAAGACCAGCAGAGGTTCCTGCAGCCTTAACCAGACCCTTTGCCTCTGGTGATGCTGACTCTTAACTGTCATTGTCACTGGCCTGAGAGACACGTAGTGAAGCACATTCCTGGGACATTTTATGTTAATTATTCTAGGGACAATTTTATCTAAGTGATCTCACCTCATGAATGGATTGATTTCTGGATGGATGTGTCTCAACATTACTTGGAGGTGGTGAAATGATGTGGGAGTGTCATATATCAATCTGTTGATTTCATTGGTTAAGCAATAAAGAAACTGCTTGGCCCTGATAGGTTAAAACATAGGTGGGAAGAGTCAACAGAGCAGAATGCTGGGAGGAAGAGGAAGTGAGCTCAGAGAGACGCCATGCTCCCCTCTCCAGGGCGGACGTGAGAGCTCTGCTCTCTGAGGCACAGGTGATGAAGCCCCGACCCAGGATGAACATAGGCTAGAATCTTTCCCGATAAGACTGATGCTACACAGATTATTAGAAATGGGCTAGTCTAGGTGCAAGAGTTAGCCAAGAAGAGGGTAGATATAATGAGCCAAGCAGTGTTTAAATGAACACAATTTGTGTGTTGTTATTTCGGGGCATAAGCTAGCCAGGCAGCCGGGAGCGGGGGATGCAGCCCCGCCTCTCCTATTACAACAGTGAAAGGCAAGAAGTGGGACATGGTGACAGGAAGAAGTAGGTCATTGCACCCAGTCTTCAGAATTTTACCTTGCCCTGGTCCCTCCTGAATTTCCCTCTTGCTTTTTTTTTTTTCTTTTTTCTTCTGCCATGAAGAAATTCCTCTGTCAAGTGTTTCCACTTTGCCCACCATTTATACAGATTCAGCGAACTGTGGACTGAACCCTTTTAAACCATAAGCTGAAATAAAGATCACATTTTTAAGTTTTTCTTTTGGGCATTTTGATTATTAAATCACAATAGCAATTAATACACTTTTTTGGAGCACTATTTCTTACACATTGCTTCCAGATATTTTCCCTTCAAGACTGAATTTCTGGCACCAGAGGTAGTTACTAGCTTGACAGTTGCTTTTCATTCTGTGTCTGTTCTCCAGTGCCCCGCTTAGCCTTTCCTCTCCATTCCGAACTGAGTGCTTGAATTTGAGTATCGTCCTTCGGGTCTAATGAAAGGTAAGTCTTATTTTGATGAATAGACTCCTTTAGATTGTTCTTTGCTCCTAAGATTTGGTGACAATGACATCTGGCTGTGAAGATCTCTGCAGAAACCAAGTAGATGGGTCTTCTTTGTTAAGTCCACTCCCCCTCTGAACGGGTGATTATCGTGAAAATTTCACAGTAGAATTACTGCTTTCGCAGCATGCTGACTCCGTTTTCTATCTTCAGGATGTCTATCTTAAAGTGAAATTGTATTTGAGCTAAAAATAAAATTTCACACAGCCTGATAAACAACAAAAAGGAACAAAGGGAGAAGGCCAGTGAAAGGGAGCACCTATTATTTTTTTTAGGAGAATCTGTTATTTTTCTTTAACTTTAGACACTCCAAGAGTAACATTTAGCTCAACACTGACTGATGAGGGCTACTATGAAAATTGCTTAGGACACATGTATACACAGCAATTCCTTACTTGGAAACGTCTTTTTTTTCCTTTGGAAAAAAAAAGCCATTTTTTTAAGGTCATTACATTCTGTTACATGGAATTGTGTGATTCCAAATGCCTGCAAAATCTATCTCCCATGCTACTCATTAAGTGAATCAAAAACACAAGATAAATCCAGACTGTAGTTGGTGGGTGCCACCTCCACATTATATATAATGTAATGAACTATGTGCTTGTTGAGAGTAGGGGCCAGCTGAAACATTTGTCTACAGTTTTCACTGTCACTTATGCTGAGCGCTGAAGCCTGAACTTAACTCATTGGCTGAAGAGAGTATTTTGAGTTAGATTCAACCCAGAAGTACACTTGCGTTGCAGTCCGAGTTCATAGAAGCTGCCGTCAGCCTGTATTGAGCTAACTCTCAGAGCTTCTGAAGCTAAAGAAAAATAATAGGTGCTTCCTTTCACAAGCATTTCCTCTGATTTATGGTCGACGTCTGGATGTCCACAGGTCCTTCCCTTGCAAGGTCACTTTGAGGCTAAGTGCAAAAATGTGCTTTCAAGTTCCACAAACACTGTGGGCGAGGGCAAAGGAGATGGTGGTGATTTCTTCACTTCGGAGTATTGCTGATATTAAAACCTATATATCTTAGCCTCTGCTAGGGGATGGTACCTAAAAACGCAATGGATAGCATCATCGTAGCAGCAATTAGACCTTAAAAAGCACCATGTGAACATTTTCATTTTAAATCCAATTGTATTTGCCATCGTCAATCTCCTTCAATTCCACACATGAATGACCTGCTCTCTGTTATTATACACCGTAGGGATGTTCTGGTCCTGGAGAAGAGAGTCTATTGGTATACTGTAGAGAATAGATCAAGCGTTAATGTGTGACAATGGCTCAGTTTTGCAGGGATATTGAATTGCACAAGTGGAAGTACATTTTTTGAAAAAGAAATTATCACTGGCTAAAGGCAGCAGTGGGCTACAGAGAAGTCTGTAGTTATGGGGGTTTTAGAGAGAGTTCTCAGTTGTTGTACACTGCTTTATGATACATGACAATATGAACCTCAGTTATTTTTATTTTTGAGAGAAACATGGAAGAAACTCTAACTAGGGGAAGCTTTGTTCTCTTTTTCTGTTCCCCGTGCTGATGCATCTGCTATATATCACAAGATTCTGTTCCCATCTTTCTATTGACTTATTTTTGGCACTGTTAGCAATATGTTTGTATTGTTTGGAATTTTCTAATGTACAACATGCACATTAATACTTAAAAGATGGCTCTCTGTTGCCACATGCTTCCATTTCACAACTATAATGAGGTTTATTAAAGATAAGGATCTTGCTATAGTTGCCCAGTTCTCAATTATAAGACTTATATTTTATACTCATTAATGAGACTGAAAAATCTGGATTTTTGTCAGTATTTTGATGAAAAGATTTATTCATTAAATTTCATGTTATCTTGTCTAGCTTTTCTTTCAGATATGTTATAAGTGGAGACACAAACAAATGCAAGGCTAACTCAGAGTTGGTCATTCCTATCAGTCAGCTCAGCAATACAACATTATTTTCAACCCCAGCCACAAGGTAGAATGATAGTGTTTAGATGTTTTTTTTCTACAGAATTTCTTGAGAGAGCCGATATTGTTAATGTGGGGTCTCCCAATATAATTTAGCTCTGGATTTCTCTTCGACAGAAAGTGAGAGGGTGGGGTTTCCATTGGAAGCCTCTCCATTGTTCTGGCCACACCGACCATCTTTCTTGGCTCACATCACTCTTCTATGCATTAGCCAAAGAAGTAAAACTACATTCACATTATGAAAGCCGAAGAAAAATGTGAAAATAAGAAAATCCCCTTCACCCTAATGTATTCAAACACACCGCATCTTCACTCTCTGGTGACTTATATAAACTTGAGTCCTGGGGGTTTTCTTTTTTTTTTTATTGAGAAAAGGAAGAAAAAAA
>NC_022018.1:25506048-25556919 GCF_000317375.1 Microtus ochrogaster
TCTGGTATTCAATTCTGGATCTACCAGACTTTGCAGACATTTGAATAAAACCTTTATCTTCTTTCTGACACTTTTTTGCAGTTGGTGCCTTTTATCATGTGGCATGCACTTTTTTTTCTGTAATTTTTAATGCTGCAGCTTCCTCGTTTGTTCAAAAGACTTGTGAGCCGCTTTATGGCGGGACTGGTTTGAATACTTATATTTCCCATCGGTTTTATGTCCTGAAGTTCTCAGATCTCACAGCTGATCATTTTATTTCCAATTATATTGTGTAATATATAAAGCAAAGCCTGTGTTTGAGTTGCTGCCTAATGTGCTACACTAAGTGGGATAGGATGGATTTGTCAAGAATAGTTTATATTTAGAAACGAAAGCTGACATTCTAAGAATCTGTACAGATAATAGATAAGGAGAGCAATCACATGCGTTTGCTGTCACCAAACTGATGGCATAATCTTCCTTTGAAAAGCTATCTAAAAACCCCGTGCTTTGTAAGCAAGCTCTCTAGGTTAGCCACCTATTTCTGTCTTCCATTGACCACACATTTTTGCCTTTTCAATCACTCTGTCGTGTTTCATTTACTGTTTGGCAATATGCATGCTGTTACACACTTTTGGGTTTGAGGGGGAAATTAAACCAATGCTGTGGGTTTTTATTTAACTTCTGTTTAGAAGTCTGCAAAAGTTATGTTTGTGCACATTGACATAGGTTTAAAGAATGAAGTCTTTGCCTGCAAAGGTGCCCTTTTGAATTTAAAATATGTCCGTTACATTTTTCTTGTTCTTTTCTAGTCACTAAACTAAGTAAGTAAATAACTTAAAAATTAGTTGAAAAACTCTCTATGTGTCTTATCACAAAAGTTTGATAGCCTATCTCTCATGTTCCAATCAAATTTCTTAAAACTGTATCTTCTTATTTAAAGTCCCTAAATCAGCCTTCACTTTGTGAATTTTAGATAAACCATTTGACTCTGTCATCCGGATCCCTGTCAGTTCTAATCTCTGATGTCACTACACTGTGAGTTTGATAATTTTCCAAGGCCGACCAGTTTATATTGTTGCAATTTTCTATTGTTTTGAAAAAAAAGTTCTGTTATGGCTCTCTGTAGAAACTGGCACTCACTGTGTAGCCCAGGTTATCCCTAAACTTGTGACAATCCTTCTGCCTCTGCTTCTTTTAGCACTGGGATTTCAGATATGCACCATTATCAATGACAAATTTATTAACAATATACACTGCTAATGTGCAATTTTTTTTCAAACCAATACACCTTAATTTACCCTATATAATAGATGTCCCTAACTGCTATAGTGTCAGGCTGGGTTTTAGAGCATAGTTCTCAGTAGTCTTATATTTCTAATGTGGTATCCCTCGTGGATAATGAATCTCTGATCCTTTATACCATCTTCATCAAGTCCTTTACCAACTGCCGATTATAATATAACTTAGACACAAGCTCACCTCTGTAACATCAACTGCTGATGTTTCACCGAAAGTGTCTACTTCTTCTGCCTCTATTTTTTCTCATGTAAGTTTTTCAATACTAAAACTACACTTATCAATGTCTATACTCCTAGAACTTAGCAGTTGCAGAACTTAATTAAATGATGCATGCTCAGTTGAGCTCCATGTAAAATAAAAGATAAATGGAATGAAGTCATTCTAAAGGGGAAAAGGACATTGCAGACTGTACAGCCACTGGAGGAGCTGATAGGATTCAGCAGCTCTCAAGAGTACCTGAAGCACACGTGAAACTCACAATGCTTCATGAGATATACAATCAAAATATCCATGCCTGTCTTTCTTATCACTGCTGATAAGATTCCACAATGTGAATGAAGCAATAAAAATGCCAATATGTTCAAAACTATGCACGGATGACTTTGTGGGCAGAATGTCTTAAATTTGGGAGCAATTTTTTTTTAGATGTTATGCGTACGACATACTTTAGGAAAATCGTTGGTTATCCAAATAAATTCATTATGACTATACTCCAAGCATTAGGCTTGAAGGCATACGAAAGGCTATTCACCTTTTTATTTTTTTCTTTTTGAATTTTCTTAAGCTTTTCTTTCATGAGGCTCCATGAATTAATGGATTTTATAAGCTTTATTAAAATTCTTTAAATGAAATTGTGATAGGTTTTGTGCCAGTGAATATACTAGAGGCAAGATTATTTGAACAAGCAATCAAGCTACTACACATTAAATTAAAAATATCAAATCAATTTGCCCTAGAAGAATGCAGAAATAATACTGTAGAAAAGTCTTCAAAATTAAATAGAGTCTAAAGTCTACAGCATTAGTATGGAAGACTCAGATATTTTATGAAATACTTTTTGTAAAAGATAAATTATATATATATATATATTATACATATAATTTCTTACATTATCAAATTTGTACAAATAATAACATTTGTAGTAATGTATGAACTAAAAATACATCAACTATTTTATGCATATTTCATAGGTTTTGATATTGATTTAACAATTTTAAAAATGATTCTACTTTTCAGAACCAAATAATCACACACATGAAATCAAGGTCACTTAGTGTACCAGTTTTCTATCAAATCTTTTTCTATATGTTAATGATAAACTTCAGATGCATTAGGAGAGGCCTTCTACTTCAGATCAAGCAAGAGGACTAGTTTTATATTTCTTTCTTGACAGAAAAAGCTGAGTATCTGGCACAAAATCAAAGGAGAAAGGCACTTGAGATTGTTATCAGTGACAAAGACAGGGAGAGACCAAACACAACATAGAGCAATAAACAATGAATAATATGAGCACAAAAACGAAATGTTAAAGTCCAAGAAAGACTGATGTAGTCAATCTTTCTCTGTCCTGCCAGACATCTCCCAAATAATGACACAGAGAGTATTTATTAATTACAAAAGCCAGGCCTATAGCTTAGACTTGTTCCTAGCTAGTTCTTATCTTTAACACATTTCTATTAACCCAGATCCTGCCACACGGTTTGTGGCTGTTACTGCTCCCTCTGCATGTACTGCTTCTTCTGCATCTGCCTGATGCCTCCACCTTCTTCTTCCCAGCATTCTGCCCGAAAATACTCCCTCGAGGTTGGCCATTCAACTTTTGAGCAAACCAATCTGAGTGACACAATTTCACAGTGTACAAAAGGGTTATTCCACAACAGACTGAGACAGTAGAAAAACACCTATAATTCTAGCTGTTTTATTTGAAAAAGATATCCTATAATATGGAAAAATGCAAAGGTTTTCTCTTCCCAGCCCACAACTTGTAAATTGCAGCCTGGTTATCTGGGATCTTCTCTATGCTGGTATTATTTATTTATTTTTCTCCTTTCACGGTGTCCTTTTCTTTACTTTTCCCTCACAGCCTGAGCGTGGCTTTCAGACACTCAATAAAAAGATACCATCGTGAGAGAACAAATCAATGAATGGCGGCAGCCGGTATTCCCATCATTGCCCTGAATGCTTCTCAATCTAAGAAAAACAGTTTTAAGGGAAGTAATAATGCTGTCAAGATCTACAGCACTCTGAGTCTCTAAGGCCCAACTTAAGACATTTGTTGACATCATTTACTTTCCTTAATGGCACTGGTATGTCTCCTACTGGTGAGGCCACTAGCCGCAGGGCTGAGTAAAACTATCCACCTAGAAAGAATTCCATGTCCCTATAACCAGAGTCTTTTATGAGTCCCAAAGCAGACCAATAATGTGAACTTTGAACTTGCAGGTCATTGAAGATCTTTCAGAGTTTGTCTAAATTCAAAACTTAAAAAAAATATAACCAAACATTAGCCCATATTAAAATAGTAATTTTGATTTATTTGTGTGACCAATGACCATTGTGATTCAAAGAGTAAAATTTACAATAATCACCTTTATATATGATGTGCCTTATTTTCATCTTAATCGAGTGAAATTGCTAGAAAATCTATGCTTTATTACCTACTTATACTTTGTTTCCTGTTTCACTCTGAAATCATACTTTTTTGAGGGAATATTCATAGAAAAAAGACCACATTGGAAATCTATGCACATAACATTTATCTTCGCAGAATCCTGTCTTGGTTCACTGTAGGGGCATCTTTTTCATATGTAGCTACTTCCAAATGAACCATTATTTTTTCTTTTTTTTTTTCTTTTTTTTCTTTTTTCTTTTTTGGTAAGAAGGACCCAGTTTCAGTTTCTGGTTTGTTTTTCTTGGCTAAACAACGGATCATTGCAAACGCAAGGGCAAGTGATACACCGAAACCCTGCGTGAAATTTACATTTTGTGACTGAACAAAATAACCCTCCTTTATTTTATTTTATTTATTTATTTATTTATTTATTTATTTATTTATTTATTTATTGTTTTTCGAAACAGGGTTCCTCTGTGGCTTTGGAGCCTGTCCTGGAACTAGCTCTGTAGACCAGGCTGGTCTTGAACTCACAGAGATCCGCCTGCTGGGATTAAAAGCGTGCGCCACCACTGCCCGGCTAACCCTCCTTTATTTCATTTTAGCTGGTCAGGCAACAAGAATGATAGCTTCTTTGTAACATTGACACAACCTGGCACAAAGATCCTTTTATTATCTGTTTGGTTCATACTATGAAATAGGGTCCCAAAGTAAACCCTTTACGGAAACACCGACAACTGAAGCTGACATATACCACCGTGATGTACATAAAAACAGCTCGGGCATGGTTGAGCTGCGCTTAAACTCAGAAGACTGATTTCAGTTCTGGACAGTCAAGATGGGAATTGAATCTGTGATAAGAATGGCATGAGGCAGACAGAAGCTATTTTTAAGGGAACTGCCTGGAGGCCAGAGGGTTTTTCTTTTCCCCTGGGGAGAAAAAAAAAAGAAAGAAAGAAAGAAACAGGCATTTCCATCTTCACTTTTGAGCAGAAAGCTCTGACTTTTCCAGCCATGCAATTTGTAAAAGCTTTACCTGGGCCGATTAGTAAAATGTGCTGTGAAGAATTATGGGAAAACCGCTGCCGTACTATCCAGCATAAAGAACTGTCCGTCAATCTGGGATTACAGCTGTGTAGCTGCATTTAGCAGAAAGTAGCAATGCGTGCGATATGAAAGCAGGATGTGAGGTGGGGAGAAAGAATAGAGAACAGGGAAATGGCAAGTGGATATTCTCGGAGAGGGGAGTGGAAGCGCTAGAGAGGAGCCAAATATAATGTCATCTGTGTGTGGAAATGCCACGCCTTTGTAAGGTGTGTTTAAAAAGTAATAAAAAGGTAGAACATAAAGAGAAACTATTATGCATAGAGATAGAGAGCCACTAATTACTATCAACTTATTACATTGCTACCAGTTATTGACTCTGAAGAATGATTGCTACTGACAACCATTGCAGTGTATCACGAAAGCATGGCAGACTAAAAACACATTTAGCAACCACGACCCCCAAATCACCAGCTCCATATACAAACTCTGTCATTCCCATCCATCTACTATTGGTATTCAGATGGCAATTTGATTCATGTGTTTGCAAAAACGGGTTTTTTTACTTGGTTAATATCCTTCAAAATTAAAAGGCCTAACTCAGAATTTTAAGAGAAAGAAAAGAGGAAACAGAAAAAAAGTATTTCAATGAGATCAAGGGACTACAGCTTCTTTTCCATATGAATTTAGTTTTATGTTGTCTAATTCCTTCTTAAACAACCCTGGTTTTCTCCTCAAAACTTGCTTCCTATACCAGCACATACCTGTGACTGGAGAAAAAGAAGCCTCTGGGGAGAATACCCCTAGAGCAGCACAGTATCTGCCTGTGTGACAGTTCCTGGAGGTGGGTTCCTTTAGTGAGAAATACCTTTCATTGGGTTTTGCCTTTTCCAGTCCATGGAGGTATCGTTGCTATTAAAATGAACAACCAGGGCCAGCAAGGAGACACAGAGGGGAACGGTGCTTGATGCCGAGCCCGACAAACCTGATTTTGATTCCCAGCAACCCCGTGACAGGGGAGAACTGAAGCCTACAAGCTGTCCTTTGACCTCCACATGTGCGCGCTGACACGCATGCTCCCCACTCCCACACACAGACCAATGGAGAAAAAATGGAGGTGCATACTCAGAAAAGGAAGGTGTGACAGCGTAAGACTTGAAAGCAAAGATTGGTAATGTTCAAAGGGGCCTTACACAAGCACTTTTCCTGCGCTGTAATTCTAAAGTCCTTAGTTTCCACCCACCCACAACAAATTAAAGTTTGTTGCTCTTGAATTTACACTCCCCTGACACCTGACCTTTGCCTGTTTATACAGGTCTATCTGTCAGTCTGTCCATTCCTCCTCTTTAAGCACAGAAACCTGCTGCTGAGTCTCAACTCTAAGATCGTCCATGTGCTTCTGCACTGTTTGCCAGTTGAGCCCTTTGAGGGAAGTGTCTTTGTCCTTTTCTCAACACAGTTACTTTTATTCATATTCCGGGATGTAGCTGTCTGTGTCCCTCCACTTGTTTGTTTGGGCTGCATGTTCCTCCGTTAAACACCCTGGGCTTGCATCAATCGCGTCTTTGTTAAGGGCCGTTCTGAAATTGCTTTACTATCTTCTTCTTCTTCTAGACTCTGAAGTACTTCTAAGTGCTTCTTCACTGCTCTACAAAACAAACAAACACAAACATAGCATGAGGGTCTGCCAATAGTCCCTTCTCCAGGGGTGGGGCCATAAGAGCTTCTTCAGGATCCATGCTAGACTTTGTCTGGCTCGATATTGTTCAGGTCTTGTGAAGCTAACTACCACTGTCTTGAGTTCATGACTATAATGACCATGTACTATTTAGAAAACGTATGTATGCACACACACATGCATGCGCGCGCACGCGCGCGCACGCACACACACACACACACACACACTTCCTAGAGATTTTATATTTGTTCTCTCCCCTATTCCTTTATACTCTTTGGGTCTTGTGAGCTCATTTATTTTTAACTAATTTATCTACTTATTTGCCCAAAGACAAACAACCTACTTTCTTATTCTTAGAAAGCCTTAGAAACTTTGTAGTAAGTATATAATAGACTCTCAGACTATCCTGCTGTGTGAACTCCTTTCCCATAAAACTTTGTTTAATCTCCTGTGAGGAATGCCTCCACCTGTCCAATGAACGCAAAATGTTTCTTCTTCCTTCCTCAGCAACACAACCTAGCTTGTTCAGATGCAAACAATCCCTGCTCAGCCATGAGACCTTGAGTTTCCTGAGCACATTTAGTGTTGCTGATGAACAACACTCCATGTTTTTCATGGTTCCTGTGTCCCTGCTTTGAACTCCGAGCTACCTAAATAAAAGTGCCACAAAAAGGGAGTAAAAGGCTCCATTGTACAAATAGCCTCAAATCCCCAGGTCATGCTAAATCTCACATTTCGTTTCGGTTCCTTGACACTGGTCACTAGTGAACTGTGATTAAAATTGAGCAATTTATTTTGTCCATCTACTCGCTGGGTGCTGATTCCTCAACCTGCTTCTTTTATAGAATAGTTTCTACCCTTGGTATTTTCAGGTTGACCTTGACTTTCATTTCAGGAATACTCATGACAACTTCATGCCCAGATGCCTTTTTCTTTCTTCCTCTTTCCCTTCCTCTATCTCTTCTTCTTTCCTCTTCTTTTTGAATTAATATTTGCTAGTCTAAGTTAGAAAGGGATCCCCAAGCCATATTCAGGATTCATTTCCTGGCAAATGATTAGAATGCTAAATATATGAACGCAGTCCACACAGAATATTCATGGTCTTAAGAAGAGTCTTTGTATTCTACATTCTTAATTCTCTGCAGTGGTTGGTTTGATGAAGAAAAAAAGGTTTTCATGGTTCGGAAAGAGAAACTTGGCTCTGTGATTCTAGTCAAATAATTACTGAAGTTGGTTAAAGAGAATGGTGCTCTTTCAAAGTCCATTCCCATAATTTTATCACCACCTGATAACGGCTTAGCAATTTATGAAGCCTTTGATAGGGCAGATTTCCCTAAAGACTGCTGAGTTTATTTCATGTATCCCCATTTGATAGGAATCAAAATTTTATCCTCTACCCTCTTTTCCTGTTTTCTTCATACCAGCATCTATGCTTCACGATCACAACCCATCACGACCAGCCTCTCTAAATTGATACAGAAGTCTTCTAGAACTGTTTTTCAAGGCATCAGGTGAAGCTATTTAAGAGCTAACAGATTCTTCAGACAGAAATGTCAATTTCCTTGACACCCCATGGGATTCACACCCCTGAAGAAATTTGTAAATGCAAAACAGAAGCCCAGAAAGGCATACAGTACACTGACACGCACTGTCCCTGTTCACCCTGACTTCATAAGCTGTGGTATGGATGTAGAGCAAGCAGAAGAGGATGGCAGGCAAAACAGGCTTTAGTTTTGTTAGCTTTTGTTTGGTTGATCTCATGCCCTGCATTTTTATGGGAAAAAAAAGAGAAGTGTGTTAGAAGTGTTGGGAATAGTGTTAAAAATAAGAAATTCAATGCATGTAGGATTGACATCTGGATGTTGTTGCTCCCCGACCTTCCACGTTCCATTTAAAAAGACGTCCCTTGAGAGAAGCAATGGGCTCTAAGGAAAGTGAATCACATTCAGCTTCCTAATGCTCACTGGTGTTGCCTTTATTCTCCAGAATTAGATAACAAAACAAACTCTGCCCTTGCCGTGTATGCTGAACTTGAAGACCAGAAAGACAAGTCCCATATGAGACTATATTTGCTTCATGGACAGGATAGCAAATATTTATTGCAATGCAATGCTGAGATAAAATTGCAAAGTATACTTTATGGAATGTCTGAAATGATTCTTCTTAATAAAACTCTGCAAGAAAAATAAGTTGTCTGTATAGAGGTTAATATTATTAGAACAAACAAATTTTTGTTTTAAATTCTCCACTAGTTTAACCTTTTTTTTCTTTCTCTCTTTTAAATACAAATTAACTATTTTTCTCTAAGGACTAAACAAACATGCCAGGGACTTCCTTCTACTGAAGTCTTGAAAAGGTCTTTCACAGCGCTTAAGTTTCTTATATGAAACAAATTAAGATTAACTCTTTGGTGAGTCTTTAGTAAAAAAGTCATTCTTAAGCCATAGATGTGGTACTACCTCCTAGCTGTTAGAATCTAGCACTTGCTTATTTACGTAGGTCTTAAATTTCTGTGAGACATCATTCTTGTAAAATGTCAGTGTATTGATTGTCTCACGAAAATGATACCATCCTCTTTTATTAGACTATGTCTAGGAGGCAATAAAAATTTATCTTATCTGATGTGACATTCAGAACAACAGTCTAGAAACCTAGGAAAGAAAAAAAAAGCAAGAGCCATTTATAGTCACTGCATGCGACCTTAACAATCACTTACATCAGTTCTGGGGCTGCACAGACATTTCCTGGTCCCAGACTCGAGCTTGGGTTAATAACATCATTGAGATTCGATTAAGATTAGATAGGTCATATTGTCCTATTTTGTCAGAACCTTTAAGGCACTGGATTATCATTGAATGTTAGAGTCTATGAATTGTAGAAAGAAAGAAAAATATTTGAAATTCAAAGAATGCACAAAGAGAATGCTTGTTTTAAATAATTGGTGACAGTCTTGGTCTTTGGAAGCCAGATTTAGCAATAAGGGCCTTGCTGACAGCAAGAGATTATTATAGTCTTGATATAATATGTCACCCAGTAGGTACATGTTCTTAAACCCCTGTTCTTCAGCTCTTCATAATCAGAAGACACAAATGGAGGAGGTGCATGCCTAAAGGGTGAGCACCAAAGTTTAGAGCCTGATCCTGATGCTTTCTCATTTCTACTAGTTTTTGGTCCCTGAAGTCTGAGAAAGAAATGCCACTTTTCTGTTATCACAAATGAGCTGGTCATACTCCACATCTTCTCTCCCATGATGGACTTACAAAGTCATTAGTCATGATTAATCTTTTCTCACTTAATTTGCTTCTTGTCCAGTGTTTGGTCAAACCGTAAGAACAGTTGCTAATATAGAGGCATAGCTGTAGCAGTCAGCAGGAATGTTCATGAACTGAAGGGTATTGTACCCACTAGAGTTGAGAGTACAGAATTAAACCCTCCAAGTCTGTGGCAGATCTCTATCCTCCTACTGATATTCTTTTCCTAATATATTAAAAGTTTGACATTGGAGTTCGGTTACAACACAAGAAACCTTTTCTTCTACCAATTCTCAGCTTTGCTGTTCATCCCAATTCCTCCATTACTTTTCTTTGTTTTCCTTTTGTTATGTGATACCAGATGAGGCTAGCTGGAAAGTATAGATTCCGGCAATGAGTTGACTTCTATCTTCTCAAATTCCTATTCAAAATCTCAGGAACAACAGCATTGCAGAGTATGAATTTATTTAGAACTGTAAGGGGGATTATGGATATAATTACTGATGTTGAGAACATACTTGAAAAAGTAGGGAACCACCGAATCCAATGCTAATCACATTTCCTGAATGATTCATTTAATAGATGCTACCAATTTTCTAAGATTGAGTTCCTTTTCATTTCATTGGAATTGATAAAAATGTTTTATATATAATTTCTATTCTCTTTTCATATTTTGTAAAAAACTGTGGGAAATCCATCATAGAGACTTTATGTGAAGCCTTCATGGTGTGAGGTTTAAATTTCTGTGTCAATTTGACCATATCATTGGATATAGAAACCTTTGGGTAAATGTTGCATTTAGAACTGTGTTTCCAGATGAGACTTGCATTTGAATCTCTGGACTCTCTACAGCAGATGTCCCTCCCCTTTCAATGTGTGCGGGCATCATACAATCAGTGGTGACAATCTACAACATGCACCACCTAAGTGGTGAAGAGACAGAGAAGGACAGGATTTGCTTTCTGTCAAGTGTTAGGTGGTAATAATAACCTTCTATAACCAACACCGTATCTATGAGCTTCAGCGCTTTCCAGAGGTCAACATATTTTTTTTATGTCTCTAGTTTGCAGACAGCCAATTGTAGGGCTTCCCATCTTCTGCAGTCATGTGACATGCCACCATTTTGCATAATAGTTTAGATTGTTATTGCAGGCTAGCTAGCCACTAAGTCACTCAGAAATCAAACATTGAAATATTATGAACAGTTTTTTCAGAGAAGGACTTTCTTTTATGATATAACGTTCCCTCAAAATTAATTTTGCTAATATCTGAGAGACCTTTATGGAGTGTCTTATATTGTGTGCAATACCATAATATTAATTTTGAAAAAGATATAAATTTTTAAATTTATTGTTTAAAATAAGATATTAGGAGACATTACTAATGAGAATTGCATTCAAAACAAGCAATATTTGTCAAAATTAAGATGATTTAATTTAATATTCCATACAGTTTACATTAAACTTACTATAAGGCCATCAATGTCATCAGGACATTTTGTGTGTTTATGTAGAAAATATATGTATTTATATATAATTACATAGGTATGTTTTTTATACTCTATTTTTCAGAAGTGTTTTGTACTTTATGAACTCATAGAGCCTTAGTTAGGGTTCTAAGTTCTAAATATAAGTCTAAATGTTTGGTTTGTCCCTTTACCGTGTTAAGCATAATTATCTGAAATTCTTTTTGTTACATTATTTTATTTTTTATTGAGTTATACATTTTTCTCCACTCTCTTTCCTTCCTCTCCTCTCCTACCTTCCATGACTCCCACACTACAAGAGACCTTATAACAGCTAATGAGTATATGTTCCAGTCAACAAGAGTATGGTCCCTGGAGGAACAATGTAATATTTTCTTGTGTGTGTTTATTGACCTAACTATAACTTTCAAAGTTTCTTATGGCATCTTACCAACTTTAAGTCTCAACTTAATGGTAAATCTGGATATTAGAGTACAGTTTTCTTTTGTGTCACATGCCTTCAGACAAATAACAGATACAATATTCATGTTGTTAAAATACTTCATTGTCAGAAAATATTTACTTACAAGTTTGACATTGTAAATTAGACTTCTAGAGCAATTGTGCACTATCATACGGTACTTTTAAAATAAGAAATACTTTGTAAATTGTATTTTATTACAGACTAATTCCAATTTGACACTCTTATATTAATGGTGTTTTCTGGGGAGAATGGGTTTGAATCTCTGTTTTTTTAGTCATTATCCGTCCTTACCTGATGTGGGAGTGTCATATATCAATCTGTTGATTTCATTGGTTAAGCAATAAAAAACTGCTTGGCCCTGATAGGTTAAAACATAGGTGGGAGGAGTCAAAAGAACAGAATCCTGGGAGGAAGAGGAAGTGAGCTCAGAAAGACGCCATGCTCAGAGCTCTGCTCTCTGAGGCACACACGATGAAGCTCCGACCCAGGACGGACGTAGGCTAGAATCTTTCCCGGTAAGACTGATGCTACACAGATTATTAGAAATAGGCTAGTCCAGGTGCAAGAGTTAGCCAAGAAGAGGATAGATATAATGGGCCAAGCAGTGTTTAAATAAATAAAATTTGTGTGTTGTTATTTTGGGGCATAAACTAGCCAGGCGGCTGGGGTGCTGGGGACGCAGCCTCGCCGCTCCTATTACTACAGAATGGCGCCTATTACAAAACTTACCTCTCTTTATTACCTCTATCCACTGGCTTCCTGTCCCTTTCATGCCCTTGTCTTTAGGTATTTTTCTTCTACCTCCATGCTAAGATCTAAGTGCAGTCCCTCATAGGGCTCACAATGGATGTGGTAGCTACTGCTCTCTTTGCTAGAGCCAAGTACGTAATAAAAAGTAACTCAGTTTGAGAGAGAGTGCGTTTATTTTGTCTCACACTTAAGAGCAATCCCTGTGAGGAAATCATTGCCATGGGAGTGGCCTGGTCAATTCACCTACAAGGGGAAAAAATGGAGGAAGACTGTGTTCAACTGATTTACCATTTCCCTGCTGGTATCCACTCGCTCTCTGCCAATGGGATGATGCCATGCACATTCAAGGCAGCTATTGCCCTTAGTTGTTCCTCTCCAGAAGTACTCCCACGAGCATACCAAAGGGTGTGTCTCAGCAATTCTCTAGGGAATTCTTAGTCCAATTAAGTGCAGTTACTCCAAATGAGTGTACTAATCCAGACTAATGAATGCACTAGACAATAAATACAAATAAATGTCTAAGTATTATATATAAAATAATTTTTGTAAGCTTGCAGTAAGTATAATAACAGAATGATGCAGAAAAACAAAATAGAGAAATTTGTCTTGGTCCTGAAAAGTTGTACAGGAGAAACAATGTTCTAAACTAAGTAAGGTGGGAAGGTGGTATGTGCCTGTGTTTGCCATGTAAGGACAAAGAAAATAATATTAGGGGGGAAAAAAAGAGCCTCTAGGATAAGAAGCATGTCAGTAAAGCAAGAAACATTTCAAAAGTGTAAGTTTATTATTTTGATCTATGTGTAGCCCAACCTGGGCTATAGGTAAGAGAACAAGAATCTAAGACCAATAAACAAGAGGAGTCTATGATTCAATCATGCTAAATTTTCTGAATTCAGTGATATTAGGAGGAAGCCTCAGTCATTGTTGTGCTAATGCCAGCATCAGGGTGGTTTTATGTGTATGCATAAATATGTGTGGGCCAATTAAATTCTAATAACAGTTAGTTATTAAAGAGTTATAAAGTTGAAGGTCTGTGATTGTCAATATAGTAATAGTTAGGTGGGCTGCTAGATATATGTATTAACCAAGCCTATAAGAAAGTGAGGATGCTTCTGCAGTAAATTCCCATTTGAATTGGTGGAGTCTGGCAGATGCCCCTCCAAACTATGGTTGGTTATCATCTTATACATTGAGGGCGTGTAAAAAGGATGGTGGCTGGAGGTTGGAGAGATGACTCAGTTATTGGAAGCAAGCACTGTTCTTAAAATGACCCAGTTTTGGTTCCCAGAGACCTTACTGGGAAACTCATGAATGCCTATAATTCCAGTTGCAGGGGATGTGATGCTGTCTTCTGGACACTGTGGGCATTTGAGCTTCTATGAGTCCCCCTCTCCCCCAAACACAAGTAAAATTGTTTGAAGAAGATTAATGGAGAATTTTCCCTCTCTGATGGAACATTTTTTCAGCTGGGATATCTAATCTCATCTCTGCCTCTCAGATTTCTCAGATTGCCATTCACATCAAGCCATACTGTGGTTTTCAGTACACTACAGTCAGACTGAATAACTCCACTGGCTCTCTCTTGGCTCTGACTTGTAGCCGATGGAAATATTATTTTCATGTTATGTATATGAGCACTTGGTCTGCATTTATGCATAGGCATCAAGTGCATACCTGGTATTACAAGGAGCAGAAGAGGGCCGTGTCAGATCCTCTGGATCTAAAGTTTCAGGGGGTCGTGAGCAACTTGTGGCTACTAAAAACCAAAGCCAGATCCTTCACAATCGCAGCAAGGGTTCTTTTCCATGGTGTCTTCCCTCCTGCTCTTTCAATATTTTTGTCAGACTGTAGTTATAAAGCAAAGTTTCCCTTTTCATGTATCTATATTCTATTATTTCCATTTCTCTGGAACAGCATGACTACTAAGGGGTAGACAAAACGTGAAGGAAAAGATCTCTATTAAATTATTTATACTAACACAGGTAGTATATAAGATGCTAACACCTATCTCTTATGAAGACTTAAAGACAAACATTTAAAATAGTGAATGATACAAGTAAGCAAGAGTAAGAAATCGTGGTTAAGTTCTCTATTCATTTTTCAAGCTACTTTTAATGTGTGTGTGTCAGGGGTTGGGGGTAAGTGGGTGAATATACACATGTGCACACCTGTGCCAATGTCCATAGTTAGAGGTCAGAGGACTGTTGTTGTTGTTCTTCTTACTCTTTAGCTCTTTGCTCTCTGCTTTTCTGTGGGGCCCACATCCCAGTTCCCAAAAAAATATCACAAATGGAGGCTTATTCTTACTTATAAATAACTGGCCTTAGCTTAGCTTATTCTACCCAACTTTTCTTAGAATAATTGATCCCATATATCTTTTGCCTCTTGACTTTTCCTTTCTCTATTTCTGTATACCTTTCTTTATTTGCTTACTCTGTGTCTTGCTATGTACCTGAGTGGCTGTGTGACTGGCGTCTGAAGTCCTCTTCCCTCTTTTCTTAGTCGTTGAACTTCTTTCTCTCTTTTTCTCCTTTCATTTATTCTCTCTGCCTGCCACCCACACATATCATTTCTCCTGCGTTGCTACTGGCCCTGTCATCTCTTTATTATACCTATCAGATGTTTTAAACAGGGAAGGTAGCAGAACTTCCCAGAGTTAAACAAATGCAACATAAAAGAATCAACGAATCTTTGCATCATTAAACAAATGTCCCACAGCTTAAACAAATGTAACACATCTTATAATATTCCACAACAGAGGACAGCATATAGGAGCCAGTGTTCTCCTTCTACAGTGTGAGAACTGGCCATAGAACTTAGGTTGTAAGGCTTGACAGCAAGCATCTTCACCCACTGAGCCATTTTGTTTTAGTCTCTGTTGAGACTTATAAACACATAAGCGAATTGTACAGCTACAGCTACCATTCAAGACGTTAACATCAGAAGTAATCCAAAAGCAACACTGAGATGCATTGGATTCACAGTACATCTGGTAAACTATGAGCTGTACATTTATTTTTCTTTTTCTCCTTTACTCTTTCTCTCTCTGTCTCTCTCTGTTTCTGTCTCTGTCTCTGTCTCTGTCTCTGTCTCTCTCTCTCTCTCTCTCTGAGTGTGTATATGTGTCTGTGTGGTATGTGTGTCCCTCCCTCTCTACCTCCCTTTCTCCCTTTTCTGGGGTCTTGAGGAATCGCTTGTCCTTGATTTTTTTTCACAGTTGTTTTAGATCTGTCATCATAACAGCGTGTGCTTGCTTAGACTTTCCTTGTGTAACTGTTTCTATTATGAAAGGGTGAGATAATAGGTATTTAGCATGCTTTATGCAACACTCAGCAAGCTGCTGTCTGCACATAGATTTCCATACCTTTGGGTAAAGATTTTACTATGAACTACCCTTGAAGTTATCCACAAATGGACAATGACAGAAATTTTCAGCAAGTTGTCACCTATTTTCCTTCTCATTTCTCACTGTCATCTAGTATAGCACCTCTGACTTTAGAGTGTTTTACAAATGGAAACTCACTTATCTTCACACCCTTTCTGTGAAATACAGTTGTGATGAGAAAACCTGCTATCTCTGGAGAAGCAGGTGAGGAGAAAGAAAAATACAGACAATTGCTTACCTCTTTGGGGAGGATCAGAGGGAAGAATTATAACAGGGCTCTTCAGTTTTAATTATTTCAGAAACTGTGACCTCTCCCCTGCTCAACATTGATGCTTTCTAATCCTACCTTCACTATGTAAGTCAATAGATGCCATCAAACTTGTCAGTTAAAAAATTAACCCTAGTAGCTCTTGATGCCAGAAAAAGAGTTCTTCAAAAATATCGCAGCATGGTGTTTCTTCGTATTCTGCCTACATAAAACAAAGCAAATCATAACTACATTGAAATCTCTTATCAGCATCTCAGATCAGATTCTGGCACAAATTTATACAATAGGGTTTTGAGGAAAATTGGCTAAGATAATATCCAAAAACATACAATCCATTTGCAAATTGTTTGCGAGATCCACAAAATACGCTGAGCTTCTTCAGTTTAGACAACAACTCTAATGGACGTACCTGTCTTAAGATGAAGGCCTGCAGTCTACCATGACCTGATGTCAAAAATTTCTGAATCTTTTGAACAATGAACTAAGGTGCGATAGAATTACCTTTGTCCAGGTACACAAGTGGAAGTATATGGTTGCTGATGATGCTGGTACTCATTGATACCAGATGATGTTGGTACTCATTGATACCAGATGATGTTGGTACTCATTGGTACCAGATGATGTTGGTACTCATTGGTACCAGCATCATCACTCTACAATTGGTTTTAAAGCAGGTTTTGTGTTTCACATTAAAGCAGTTAACTCCAGACAGTGTCCAAATGGCTTTCTTAGTAAGAAAATAGGAATTAGAAGTTTCTTGAACTGGTGAAACATCACTGAATTGCTTGAGGTATAAATAATCGTCCCTATTATTACAATTTGAGGCTGGGTTGTTCTGAATTGACAGTCATGCCCAATGTCTCCAATGAGCTATTCATTCAAATGTCTCCATCTCTGAACCTTTGGGTATCAATAAAAATCACTGATTTTGTTTCTATGTTAGTCCAATTTTGGTTATTATAATGAGATGCCATAGGTTGTGGAACTTTATAAAGAAAAGAGATTTATTTTGTCAACAATGCTGGCAGTTTAAAAATAAATTCCTATTACAAGCTTTATTGATGTTATTTTTGGTCCTGTTATTTTGGCTGGCAGAGAACTTAGGTGGTAGAAAAATCACAGAACATGAGAAAAAAAGCCAGGGTACCCTCTCTCCCCCTTTTATCATAAAACCTACTGGGTCAGACACAGGACCACATTGGTCCTACTTGCCATTTGCATGAATTACTTTTTTTTTTTTGAGACCGGGTTTCTTTGTAGCTTTGGAACCTGTCCTGAAACTAGCTCTTATAAACCATTCTGGCCTCCAACTCACAAAGTTCTACTTGTCTCTGCCTCCTGACTGCTGAGATTAAAAGCATGTGCAACAACCCCCCTCTGCTCTTCCTTTTTTATTTAAAAAATATTTTTTATTATTTTACATACCAATTCCAGCTCCCTATCCTTTCTGTTCTCCCTTTACCTCCACCTTACACCCATCCTACCCTGTAACCCACTCCTCAGAGATGGCAAGGACTCCCATGGGGAGTCAACAAAATATGTCACATAACTTGAAGCAGGACCATGTCTACCCCTACCTCATATCTAGAGTGAGCAAGATATCCCTCCATAATGAATGGGCTCCAACGAGTCAGTTTTTGTACTAGGGATAAATATTGGTTACAATACTAGTGGCCCCACAAATTGTCCAAGCCTCAAAACTGTCACCCATATTTAGAGGGCCTAGTTCTGTCTTTCAGGTTCTCTGGTTGTCAGTCTGGAGTCAGTGAGCTCCCAGTGGCGAGGAATCTTAAGAGGGACATACGTGGATCCCCTGGGAAGGGGAAGTAGACAATATCTCCTTAGTAAATTGGCAGCATTTGTGGAGGGGGAGTGGTAGATAGTGGAGAGGGAAGAATGGAAGTAGGGAGGAGGACATGAAGGATCCAGAGGTCTAGTTGGGTGAAGGACAGAGAGGAAGAGCAAGGAAAGAGATTCCTTGAGAGAGCCTTTCTTAGGCTTAGGGAGAGACCAGGCACTAGAAAAATTCCTAGGAATTCACAAGAGTGACTTTTCTTGATGTTTTGACAAAAATACCCAAGAGAAGCAACTTAAACTGTATATTGACTCATTGTTATATGCATTTTATATTTTGGGAAGTCTTAGTCCTAGGCATATGAAACACCTGCTTACATAGTCAGGAAACACAGAAGTGGGTGGTGGTCATGATCCTATTTTCTTTCTATGCACTCGGGAACCCCTCACAGTGAGTGTTCCCACCCATATTCTGCTTAGGTCTTCTCAGTTTTGTTTAGCCTTTCTGGAATCACTCTCACACACAGAAGAATTTCTTCATGGTGCTTACAAATCCTCACCAATTTGACAATGAAAAGTAGCCAACAAATCTTCCAAAAATTCCACCCCAAAAATCACAGTAAAAATGGATTATATCACTACTCCGGTATCATGATGCTGAGATTAAATTTTGAAGCATCTAGACTTTGAAAGCACAAACGCGTTGAGATATGTTGAATATTTTAAGTTATTCTTTGAAAATTTATGTTTATAATGTCGAAATAAATTTATCTTGATTGTAACAATCTACTACTACCTCAGTCCATCTCTCCTAGTTATCTCCATCCCATCTCCCTTCAAATTTTATTTTCTCTTTGTTTTTCTTTGTGGTTTGAATAGGAATGTCCCCCTAGGCTGCATTTGAATACCGGGTTCCCAGTTAGCAGTGATGTCTGGGGAGGCTTCAGAATTGTGGACTTTCTGGAGGAACTATGTCACAGGGACTAAGATGAGATTTTTAAAAGCCTCACAGCATTCTCTTCCCAGGTAACGCTGTGCTTTGTGCTTGTAGTTTGGATATGTGAGCTCTCGGCTTCCTGTGCCAGCCTCATGCCTCTGATCTGCCATCATGGACTCTGATACTTCTGAAGCTGTAAACCAAACCCAACCCTTCCTTTCATAAGTGACCTTGATCATGTTTTTTTTTTAAATCACTGAAATAGAAATAGTGACCGAGGGAGTGGACTATTGTTGCAACAGGACTGAACAGCGGATTGAAAACTGTTAGTGGAGCATCATAAGCCATCCTAGTAGAAGTTTGGAATACAGTAGTGCTAAAAGCTATTGGGACTATGGGAACTCACTCAACTCAAGAGGTTTCAGAGGGGGAACAATATTAGCATCTGGGTTAAAGACCATTCCTGTGATAGTCTGGCATAAAGGAAAGTCTCTGCTTTCTGTCTGTGTTCTAAGAACTTGACGAAGGGTAAGTTTAAAGTAAAGGACTTGCTTCTTTGCCTGAAGATATTGCAAGCCAGCCTGATCCTGACTGCGTGGCATGGATAGGAGGAGTCACTCTTGTGTAAGACCCCAATGAAAAAGAGCAGATGGAGCAGCAAGAAACACGAAATGTACAGTTTGAAAAGGTAGAGGACACTGGCAATCCTGAAGTTAGGGCTTATTCTAGATGAGAATATGTGCTTATTACGGTGATACCTGCTACAAAGATTTTCATTTAATAACCCATGTATTTTGGGAGTCAGGTTGTCCATTCATACAGGGTACTTTTTTCAAACTCTCCTTTTTAAAATAATGTATTTTAATTTGATTTAAAAACTAGTGAACTTACATAAGATTTCTAATATATCCTGTGTGTTGGCAAACACACCGACACAAAAAGACACATGTGTGCTCTCGTGATGCTAAAACTCTTCAATTTGACCATGAAGATTAATCATGACACTTCCCAAAGGTCTCCCCTCTGAAATCACAGTACAGTTGGATTTTGGACTCTTCCTAGCTCTCTAATACCTTACTATCAGGGGATTAAAGCTCTAGTCATGAAGATACAAAAATATAAGGAAATCTTAGAATTTTCTTCCTATATAAATATTCAGATTCTTTCAAACAATGTTTGTGCGGTGGGATATTTCTTGCAATACACTTTGACAGCACTTATCAGGCAATTCCCTTCAGTGTGCAGTAACTTCTGCCATTTACTGTGTTTGATAAAGAACTATGAACAAAATAATAAAATGGTAAGAGACTGGCTCCTCAAATGAGAAAATAAGTATCTGATCTTTTACTCCTTGGGGTTCTTACAGTCTGACAATGTTGGTCAGTGTTGTATTTCCAGTCCATAGAAGGACATGATGAGCAGTAACACACATAGAAACATCATCACTATGTGAGCTTGGGCTCCTAACTGAATCACCCATCATGTGTGCCTGTGTGTGTGTGTGTGTGTGTGTGTGTGTGTGTCTGTGTGCGTGTCATAGCAGTTTTGTCAAGATCAAATTTGTATAGTCTTTTGCCTCTACCTGTCTTAGTTAGAGTTACTGCTGCTGTGACCAAAGTAACCTGCGGAGGGAAGAGTTTATTTAAGTCAAAGTTCTACATAATAGTTCATCAGTTAAAGTAGTGAGGGCAGGAACCTGGAGGCCAGAGATGATGCTGAGGCCATAGTGGGGTGCAACTTAGTAACTTGTTCCCCATTGCTTGCTCAGTCTGCTTTCTTACAGAACCTAGAGCTAACAGTCCAGGAATGATACCACCCACAATGAGCTGGACCCTTCCCCACTGGTTTAAGGAAAGGCTTTATAGTTGAAACTTATAGAAGAGGCATTTCCTAAATTAAGGCTCCCTCCTCTCTGAAGATTCTAGCTTGGGTCAGCTACAGAGATTACACTCGGTCTCCAGGCATAAATGGAAAATGTCTCCACCCACTGAGCCATCATATTGGATTCTCATGTTTTCACTCCCAAAATTACCTTGCTTCTCAAGGTAAGAGAAAAAAATTTTCCAGAAACTTGGAAGAGAACATGGCACATAAAACGGTGAACTAAATCTCAGCAAGAATTTCATAGAATAAAAAAAAAAACTGAAACAAAAGTGAGAAAATTAAAATAAAGCTGCAGAAAGTCATAATTAGTTTGTGGTTATAAGCACACATACAGGCATGGCTTTCAAGACACTCTTCCAAGCAATACACAAACAAGCACAAATTAGCTCTGGTTTTAAGTACTCAAAATGCCAATGGAGGGAAAGATTCCAGTCAAGTGTAGTTAATCAGAGAATGCTGAGGAGAAATCTTTTTTTTTGTCATAAATATTATGTATCTGATGAAGCTATCCTCAAGGGCACTTCATCATTTTTAATAAAGACAAATTACCTTTCGTTTTTTGAATAGTTAACACATCTCAGTACTAATAGCAAAGACAAGCTTCTCTTAACAATGTGTTTGAACAAGCAGTTCTTGAATGTTCTGTAACCCGGGCATTTGTATACAGCCAACAAGATTGCAATTGTCGGCAAATCCAGTCACTTAATCTTACCTGTCAGTCTCCCTCCGAACTCCGAACCAGCAATATAAGATATAAAATACATTTCCACAGATTTCTACAGATTGTAAATGAAAGTTTTCACTATATCTTTCAAGCCAGTTTTCACATATTTTTTTTTTTGGTTATGCAACTTCACGATTATTTTGGGGTAAGACGCTCCAAGGAATTCAACACTCAAGCACTCTTACTTGTTGAGAGCAATGCCTGTTCAACACTGGCAAGTCCTAGACTCTTGGCTAAGTGGTACGGGTGCAACAAAAGTAAAAGTGTCCTTATATGCAGAATGAGTATGGTAGAAGCAATGATTTGAATGTTGTGTCTACTCTCTTTTTCCCATCCAAGTTGCTGTTACGGCAAGGGCCTGAGATTGCTTCTAAACACTGAAATATGAAAGAATTAATATCTTGAGTCAGCACTGTGCTAAGCTCCTTCTACCATGTAGATCCTGGGGGCTTGGCTTTTGTGGAACCTGCTTCAAGAGGGGTCTCACATGTGCCTAGGAATTGTAGAAAACCTCATTTGTAGACATTTCACACATTTTCTTATATAGATATGACATTAATTTCTTATGGTAGTTATAAATTATATAATAATGGATTTCAAAATAATCGTTATACACAATTACCTTGAGGATTAAGAAAATACACATAACATTTTATTCACAATGAAATACTAACCACATTGATTTGATGTAAATGGTTACAAGTGTTATCATAAACGAACTAGGAAATTTGTAATTGGAGAATAAGTTATCTATAAAAAATTTTATGTATTATGTATTATCTTCACAAAAATTATATCTGCTGGGCTTAAAGGAAGAAGAAGCTTCGCTTAGACAGGGCAATCAATTGAGAGTCACCTTATGGAGGAGATAGATTGTGCTAGAGCTGAACAGAGAGCACACTCAAGCTCTCTAGCGGCAACAGAACTTACTGTGGCATGTTTTCCATAGAGCAGTGCAGTGATTTATGGTGTACTCTGCTTCCTTTGCGCTCTAGTCTGCTTTGTCTAATCTGAGTGCTCTTCAGCATGGTTGCTTACTTAACCTTATAACAAAGAAAATTTCCATTTCATCATGTCCAGGGAATACATAGAAACACTAACAATACCCAGGAGACACTTCCTATCAGAGAAAATAAAAATCCACACAATTTCTCTTTAGGAAGGGTGTGATCTAACAGTTAAAATGCTTTCTTTGAGTTTGTGGATTATTGTTAACTACTGATGCCTGACTTCCTTGCCTGTAGGGATGTGAGGGAAGTCCAGGAGAACTGGGCTAAGACAGTAATATTAAAGTGATGGAGTTGGCAAACACAAACACCTAATTTGGGGCCAGGACTCCAACTTTCTATGATGTTCTTTAAATCTGTCTCTTGTGTCTCTCAGAACAGAAACAATTTTCATTGTCCTCCAGTAATCAGAAGACAGGCATCAATATTAACAGACTGTTTCTCTTTGAAGATCCATTCAGGCACAGCAACTTATTTAGATTGACACAGTCAAAAGAACTGATTAGATTTTAAGATGAACTATTCTATTGAGAAATGCAATGTGTGGCATTTGTAATTTGAAAAGAGGAAAAGTAGATTGTTGTTGAAGGATGTTGGGACACAGTCAAAGGAAAGACACAGAGTGAACAATACCTTGGGGAACTATGGAGAGGCTCCAGGAAAAGAAGAGCTGAGGTCCTTTTACCTCAGGTGCATTTTGTTATCTGAATTGTTCTTGGATGTGAATTTGTGACTCCTATGATGAACATTTATATTCAGTCCATGACATTGTTTATTCTTCTTGGATGTCAGAACATAGCTACCAAAGCCAACCTGGTCAGTGTGTCCTGAATCTGGTATTGGCCTTCTGCCTTGCTTTCATTCTTTTCCAGATATAATCTATTGTGTTGCCAGGAAAGGGTGTTTAAATTGCGTTTAATTTGGCCTGTCCTGAGAATGTGCTCAGAAAGTGCTGCTCTGTTAATGTTTAGTATATGCTTAGTGACATTCATTTACATGTTTTTTTTCTAAACTCAGAAATCCTTCCTGGGATCATTACTGTCTTTGTTACATTTATGTATAAAGTAAAGATGGTCTACAGAATTAGACTGTAGTCTGCCCCATTTTTTCAGGTCCTCAGATCTCAGATTCAGCAGCCAAGGTCTGCACAGGCCAGCCAAAAAAAAACGAATAAAGGGCCAATAGGAAGACACTAAAAGTTCCCGAACTTGGTAAGAATTTGAGGAAGAATGTTGTAATAGGAAGATTAGCCTGGCACCTGAGTTTAGGTTTCACCAAAACACAGAGGGTCACTGATGGACTACCGGTCACGTTAGCCTTCCTGGGGAGATCTCCCTGCAAAATTTTGTGTTACAGTGGAGTAAAAGAAAGGACACAGGAAACATACTGACTTCACTCCCCATGTTCCTGAAGACATTCTCCTTTATCCAGCATTTCTGTGAGTTTCTGGGAAAACTCTATTAGCTTTCTACTTGAAGGTTTATAATTCACTTCCCCTACATACTCTCTATCTTACCACTGCCTACACTGCATTCCTATGTATGTATACAGCCATGGCTACCATGATCACTATCCTGAAAATTATGCACTCACTTTTAATTTGACTTCCTTGATAAGAGTAGACTTAACAGTTCACTGTCTTTCAACACAAAGTATTTTTAATGTCCACCATCATATTCTATAGCATTTACCCATTATTGGTCAGATCAGTATAGGCAATAAAATTAGTTTACATGGAGAAAATAGCAAATATGCCTCAAACTTTTATTCATCATTTTTAAAACTTATATTTTGGCTTTTATTTATGTGATGAGCATGTATGTGTGCCTGCCATGTGTGTTTGGGTGCCCTCAATGGCAAGAGAGTGACAGATCCACTGGAGCTAAAGATACAGGAGATTGTCAGCTGCCTGGTGTGGGTTCTGGGAAGCAAACTCGGGTCCTCTGGAAGAGCAGGAAGCACTCTTAAACACTGAACTGTGTCTCCAGTTCCATATCTGACTTTGAATGCACTCCTACTTTAGAAGCATCTTCTCATAGCTTCAGTCTTTCCCTCTTCCCAGAAAATATCTGTAATGAGATTAGCCTTTAAATGGGAGTTGAGGAACTCTATCCAGTTGGACCTGACAATACAGGCATTACTTCTATTAACAGAAGATGTATGGTGTAGTAGGGAAATCATTCTCCTGGGCACCCAAGTGGCCCAATTAGAAAAGTTTCAGGGACAGACTAGAGAGGAAAGATACATGACTTCGTTGTGTAATATCATACCCCATTAGAGACAGATTGTCTTGGAACAGAGCAAAGTGCTGAACAGCCAGAAAACAAAATTTGTCCTCTGTGGGATTTGAGAATTCTTTGTTTCAGAGAATCTTCTCCATAAGTAAATATCTCTCTCTCTCTCTCTCTCTCTCTCTCTCTCTCTCTCTCTCTCTCTCTGTGTGTGTGTGTGTATACATGCATGCCTTCTACTCACATGACCTGTGTAACAACCAGAAAGAAACTGAGATATGTCTCTGCACCATGAGAATGAGCTCCAGGAATCTTACATTCCTCTGCAATTGCAGTTGTGACTTATCATGTCTGTGTCACACATGCCCATCCTTACCTATCTTCTTTCCTAAATATATATTTAAGACACTAAATTTTAATTATAGGCATTCCCATACACATCTGTGACATAGGAAAAATAGAAAAGAGTTTGTTAAAGGCTGACAGCTTGGGTAAGTGACTTAATCATGATATCAAGAGGAGGAGCACAGAAATGGAGAGAATAATGGGCCAGAATGTGCCCAACAACGATGCCAGCTGTTTGTCTCCAAGATTGGAAATGTCACCTTGGGGGTATTATCTTTTATGTATTTAACTCCTATATAATTAATTGGTACTCTTTTCTTTCTTATTATGTTTAATGAGCAACTATTTCAAATAATGCTAAGCTATATGACCATAGCAGAGGGCAAGGAAAACTGAAATATATTAAAAATTATTTAATTTTTTATTGTTCTGTGAAGCAAATAAATACTACATTGAAAAAAATGCCTTTTCTAGATGCTTTTCTCCCCAGATGCAATTTTTGTTTATTTTTTTTTTAGTTATAAATCAATTGTCCCATTAGCTCAGACTTTTCTTATTAACTCTTATAACTTATTATTCTTGTCTTTGTTAACCATGTGGCTTGGTACCATTTTTGGCTAGGCAGTCACATCTTGCTTCTTCTGAGGCTGGGTCATGATTACAGACTTTGCTTTTCCCTCTTCCCAGCATTCTCATTGCCCCTTCTCTACTTCCTGCCTGGTAGCCCCACCTATACTCCTACCTGGGTACTGGCCAATCAGCATTTTATTAAAATACAATTGGCAGGGTATAGACCACTGTCCAACAGCACTTGCCCCTATACTTAAAAAAAAAAAAACAGAAAACAAACAACAACAACAAAAAAAAAAAACCAAGAACTCTGAATCAAATTTACTTTACTTAACTTTTCTCCTGACCATTATCCATAACAATTTGTAACCAACATCTAAACAAAGACAAACATCTATAATCTATTTTTTGCTGATTGGGGGCACTGATAATCTTACAGGGACCTAAAAACATTTTTGAATTATGGTTAAGTCCTGAATGGAATATTCTGTGAGGTTTGATCATCTTAGCCAGCAGTTTTGAAACTGTTCTGGATACAGAACTCAGAGGAAACTCCAACAGATGTCCTCTGAAATGTTGGATCATCTGGACCATCTTCTCCTATTGGAGATTCTTCAGGGTGTCTTTCTTGATCAAACCTGATTTTTCTTAGCCCAAAATGATTCCATAGCCTCTTATTTCCTTTGGAAACAAATGCAAAACCTCTTCTGCAAAGTAACATACCTTTTGAGTTAAATTTTGAAGTCAAGGCATTTTCAAATTATATATGTTGGATTAATCCAGCAGCATTTACAATTAAATGTCTTTTAGCAGCTTTTGCTCCTTCCTCAGCCATTAAAAAATTTAAAGACAACACAATAATATACAGTATCCAGACTCTCTGTGTATTTGCCATCTATATGTGGCTTTATTTTAAACTCTATTTCTTTCATTTTTATTTTTAATTTTTGTCTTTTTGAGATGGGGTTTCTCTGTGTATCTGTGCCTGTCCTGGAACTCACTCTGTAGACCACGATATCCTTGAACTCACAAAGTTGGTTATGAGTTGCCTGTCTCTGCCTCCCAAGTGCTGGGATTAAAAGTGTGTGCCACCACACCCAACTATACATTTTTTTATTTTATTTTATGGACTTTATCATTTTTTTCTTCCTCTCCCAAGCCTATATATATATATATATATATATATATATATATATATATATATATATATTTAAAACACTGTAAACCGTTTAGAGGTTTTCTTAATCTTTGAATCTCTCTTTAAAGTATATCTCTTTTTTTTTCTGAACACATGAGTCTTTAATTTGATAATCAATTAGGCTAGGATTAAAGTCATGGCTTTGATGACTGGATCCAGCCCATTCCTTAGCTTTTTTTCTGAGAGTGTAGCCACATGGCAGAGGTACCTGCTGAAACCGTGCTTATTGCCACAACTCTATGGCATTTCAAGTTCCCTGTCACCATGAAAAAGAATGTAGTCAGCATTTTATCAAGACCACTTAAGTGTTTCAGAGGCAGGTCCTCTTAAAAGAGCTGCAAGGTTTTGCAATAAAACTGAGTTAGGAAGCCTATCTTAAATGAGAGCACCTGCCTCTAGCAAGCAGAGCCCACCCAAGAAAGTGCTGCTATCAAGAAGCCCTGCTTAACACTGTTATTTTGTGTATAGAATTACTTCCCAAGCTCTCTCAGGTTTTATGTGGATGCAGTTGTTGCCATGTTGGGCACCATTCTGTTGACTGAGGTTTCTGTCCTGCCCAGTCCTTCAGTCCCAAAGGAATTACACAGAGGTCTACATTAGTTATAAACTGTTTGGCCCATTAGCTCAAGCTTTCTTATTAACTCTTATAACTTATTCTTGTCTATGTTAGCCATGTGATTTGGTACCATTTTCGGCGAAAAAGTCACATCTTGCTTCTTCTGAGGCTGGATCACAACTCGCAAAATTGCTTTTGAGTTTATTGTGGCACTTATAAATATTTAAACAAATTAATAATGCTTGATTGTGGATAAAAATATGTTTTTTCTTGATATTGTTACACCTCTGTGTACAGACATTATTTTGAAATCTGTTATCATTATGTCTTAACATATCTCTATGTATTTGTGTTAAGTTGGTCAGAGATTATTTTCTGACCTAAAATTGTAAGATTTCTGCCTCTAATCAAGTTGCTTAATTTTTTTGGTCTTTGTTTCCTTCATTTCTTGAAATACAATGGTATTTGCTCCATATAATTTATGCATATATGTAAATTATTAAATTTACGATCACTATTTGTATGTATAAGATAATATATAAAATGTCTCTAAATGCGATTTTCACATAACTTTTGGGCATCTATGAGGCATCACTTGATACATTTTTTTTTATGTTAGACATTAGAAGCCCAGAGATTTTCGAGATCATTAAAAAGTTACACCTTTCTGGAATATACACATAACTACCAGCAAGTGGAATACAAGGCAAAATTAAAGTTAAAATTTCTGTTAACATGTAGATTTGCTTTTTCCGGAAGACCAAATTCCTTTTGAACATTCTCAAACAAAAAGTACAATAAACTCAAACATAATGCAATAAATTCAAATAAATTAGGAAGTTTATGTGAATATGATAAACCCAAATACTGTAAAGTAGGATCAAATCTTATTGATTGAGCAAGAAATAGCACTGTAATGTGAACTAAGTTGTCAATAATAACACCGATTTAGCAAGTTCATTACCATAACAAGTATAGACCTACACGTAAGCAACATTGACTGAGCATAACAAATGACCTTTCTGCATTCTTCTGATTAGCAGAAATGTTGCTAATTTAGGAGTATTGTGCGAACAGTGCTCACTGGTAAGGAGTGGCCTGTCTTTATCTTAGTACAGTTTAACTTCTTTAGCCATTTATGTTGTAAGAAGAGCCAGTAGAAGTGGAGGATCTCAAGAGTCTAGTTAAATGTCATGGATTTGATTGATGAACAACGTGGTGCATTCTTTCAATATCAAACCTAGTAAACTCTTTTGCAAAAAGGAAAAAAAATGCTGGTGTACTTAATAATGATAGAGATGTCTGTTACTCATAGTCAACAGACAGTGGGGGAGATGTGGGTCAGTAAGTATGACTTGCTTTGGGAAGCTGCAGTGCATAGCTGACCCTGTCTGAGATGAGCATGTGTATCAGTATGATCTGTATACTATCTTAGGACAAATGTATTTTATTGATGGCTCTACCTTTATGAAGAATCACAGAAATGATTCCAAATTGCAACAATCTATGGGAAATTAAAATAATTCTATCATATAATTTGAAGTCAACACAATGAGTATATATACATTGCTACAAGCATACAGAACAGTTAAAAGGACAACTAGATACTGGGCTGCAAGTTGTCTCGCATTTTTGAAAGCTTATAATGACAGTTTTAAGAACAGAAAAACAGAGTAACTTTGAACCAAACAGAATCTTATTCCTGGTCTTCCACTTCTTTGCTATAGCAACTTGAGATCATGGCTTGGAAAAAAATGCTCCTCATACTTCTGGATTCTTTATATCATATGAGAAAAGATTATTTCTTCCATGGCCTTATTGAGGAAGAGACCGTCACTATATGATTAATGCAGTGTCTGCTGTCTAGCAACCACAAAATGAATGGTAGATTTCTTCCTTGATTCTAAGGATGATTTTAGTTGAAAAATCTACTGTGAGTTCGTGTTGACTTTCTGACTTCTGATATTGGGACGATATTGCTTTAATGATACCTTGAAAGTCAGGGTCAGTAGGGTTGATCTCCTAATGCATTTGATCATAATCTCCACTTGTAATGAGGAGATGTGTGTGCTCCTGACCTGACTTATTTTTCTGAACCCAGATGATTTGATTCCACTTTCAAATGAGTTAAGTGTTCTTCACTGTCCCCTTAGAAAACAGACACAGTTTAAGCATTCATTTGTGCTTTAATGACATGGTTTTATTATCAGAAACTAGGGGTATCTTTTAGAGGAAACAGACACTTCTATATAATTACAGTTAGAAATAATGATGTAAAATGAAGTATTCCAAGGTCAAAATTATTTGGATAAGTGTCCTTCAGTGCGGAGTTAACAGCTGCATAGAACAAATCAATCTATTCAATTATGTGGAAGTACCTTTGGTAACCTGTTTAAAGGATTGAACCTGACCAGTGCATTATCCCAAGTTCCACAAACTCTCACTGCTTCAATCAAAAGAGGAAGTTAGTAGCACTCTACATTTTTTCAAGTAGCATTATTTAAACCTTCTTTTAAGAGAGAGAAAGTCTTGACACTCAGTTGCTGACTTGCCATTTTATTAGAGTGAAATTTTCTTTCTTTTCCTAGAAAGTTTGGACCAGCTCACTCTCAGTACTTCACATGACTGGAAGGATGGTTCACCCATGTGCCCCTCACTAGGCGGCTGGTCAAGTCAGATGTGGGCTCTTCTAATGTCACTAATCTAAGTAACATTGACCGCCATTGAACATGTCTAATACCTACTGTCGAATTTTCACTAACATTCAGAGAAAGCTATTGGTGCAGGAATCTGTTTCATTGGGTATGCGAAATTTCATCCATGGATAAAATCCAGGCTACCATAAACCATTCTATGTGTATGTACTGTACTGAATAAATAAATGGTTTGATTTCCTGTGGAAAATATTGATAGTCTATTTAAAAAATTAAACATGTAGTAACCTCAATATTCATTTATTTGCACTTTACATTAGCTCAGGTTCATGGTACTAAGTAACTACAAATAACTAAGTAACTTGCTACTCTGAAGTTTCTTTGATGATATTCATCACAGCACATGACATTCATTTAAGAGAATATCCCTCTACCTAGTTTTTTTTTTAAGAAAGATTAATTTGTTGGAGTTGTCTCAATGTTTTTCTCTTCTAATGAAACTAAACTATATAATTGATGATATTTCTTCTTTATTTTGATTACTAAAATTCATAATAGAGACAAAACTAACCTTATAGGTCATGTACAGGGATTCAATCTCCAGCATTTCAAGAAAGAAATCAGGACATAAAGGTGTACCTTAAATTCCTGACAGTGGCAAGCCGAAGGCAAAAGGATCAGGAGTTAATGATATACTTAGCTGTATGATGAGCTCTATGTGAATCTAGTTTGCATGATACTCTGTCCGCCCACCCCCCAAAAAATGGTTGGAAACTTACTGTAGATTCATAGGGCCTGTCTAGATTTTAGTATAAAACAGGATTTTTCTTATGATACCTTGAATATCATTCTAGAATAAATGTTCTAATACGGCAGATAGCATTATCTGTTTGCATTATGAATGTGTCCCTAACTAATAACTGATAAGAAAATAATTACCATAGTGTCTACTGCATATGATACAGAGGCCCCTTTGGAGTATCTAAAGACTTTTTAAAAAGCAAAGCTGAAGTGAGAGAAATAAATCTAAATTTTATTAAGATTAATAGAAAATATTCCTTAAAAAAGAATATAATCTCTTTAAGTCCAAGAGAAAGCCTCAGAAGAGACCAGCCGCATTAACAGTCTAGTACTGGAGTTCAAAGTTCCCAAGGTTTGAAATATTCTGTTATGTTTTATAACCATATATCTATGGCACACTTCCCTGGTTTTCTGGCTCCCAGTCTATTAACTAGTTTTATATAGCTGCTAATGCTGATTCAGAAAGATGTCTTTTAAAGGAACCACAGCACCCCTGCTTGCCACCAGCAAACAGAGCCCATCTGGGAGAAAAATGGCTACCAAGAAGCAACGCTAAATTACTTTCTTTTTTTTTCTGTATGTCTAGAATTCTTCTTGAAACTCTCTAATTTTTGCATGAATGTAGTTATTCAAGTTTTGGTGCCAATCCATAGAGAGAGGCTGCTCGTTTGTTTCCTGGCTATCCAAACTGAAAATAATGACACAAAACTATAGTAATTGCAATAGTGTTTGGCCAATGGTTTAAGCATATTTCTAGCTAGCTCTTATATCTTAAATTAGCCCATCTTTATTAATCTGTGCATCACCACAAAGTCATGGCTTACCTGTAAGGCTCCAGCGGACTCCTGTGGGCATCTTTCTCCTTTGGTGGATACATGATATCTCCCTGACTTTTTCTACTCTCTCCTCCTCTATCTACTTGGAATTCCCACCTTGCCCTATTCTGTGCTGCAATAGCCCAAAAGCTGCATCTTTTTAACCAATGGTATTTACAGCATACCGAGGGGAATCCCACATAAAAGGTGAGAATAAGTATTAGCTTGGCAAAATTTATCAAAGTGGGTTCATTTTATTGAACACAATTTACTTTTTTGTGGAGTAACCAAAGTAGCTACTTGCTTGGAGGACTCTTAAAAGTACAGAAAAGGGACTCTTAGTAAGAATGTGGAAAAAGGAGAAAATAGTACTCATGAAACATTGGTCATGCTACTGACAAGAATAATATGTCAGAGGTTTGTATATTATAAACTAACAAGCAACACTTACATAATTTGTTCCTGAGCCTTATATAAAATTAAAGTTATCATGCATGCTTCATTGTATATTATTTTAGCATGTAAAAATATAACATCTTTAGTTGGGTCTAGTAAATGTTCATCACAACATATGTTTTACAGCAAGTCCAACTAAGACTACAACACAGAATAAAGCTGCATTTGGGAGCAGCCAAGATAACATTTCAGTACTGCCCATGATGTCAGTGTTCCTTCACTGGTTTACACCTAAGACTTCATAGTACTTCTGTACAGGGAGTTGGAAAAGTAGCAGAAAGCTTCAGATTAGACAGACTCTTGTTTTACTGTGTGAGTGTAGCATAGAAATGGCTGCAAAAACATTAACAGTAGTTTCATTTAGAAGGGGGCTGATTCACTCTAGGCAAAGCCTTTAGTAGCATAAAAGCCATTAGCTATATGTGGGATAAGTGGGGTAATTTCAGAATATACATAGGTTCCTGGTCCTAGAGCAATAGCCTATCAAGCTGACCAGGAAGTCATTGGGAAAAGACCATGAGATCAAAGACAAAAAGAATGTGGGTAGAGTAATCTGGAAAGCTAAGGGAATTGTTCATGGCAGCAAACACTGATACATGGTGCCCATGGGTCAATTCATACTGAGTTCATTTATAAGCCCACAAGCTACTGCTCTCCCTGAGATTCCTGTCTCCTTTGGAGCAAATCCAATGCTGAGCCCTTGACATCATTGCTCTTGAAAATATTGACATGTCTTTGGGGGTGAGATATTAAAATGGACAGCAGTTTTTTTTTCTGTGTGTGTTAGGAGTTTGTTTCTTCTTTTCAAATATGGGTTAACCTCTAGTATAACCCATGATCAAAGTTCATAGGATTACATATTACCCAATTGAGAACAAGATACCAATTACACACTGAAGGAGGTTGAGAGCCTAAGTTGCCTTGTGTTTCACTGGTAATAATACACATTGCTGGAGACACAGGTTGGGATATCCTTCCCACCTTCCTTCCTGAGTGTGACTAATAAGCCTTCCCCAACTGAAACAGAAGAACAGAAGGGCACCCTGACAGAACTCTGCATTTCACAGGGGCCTCAAACTCAAGCACACCAAATAAAAATATTCTTATGAATGTTGGTGACAAGGGAAATTTTCACTTACAGGTTTAGATACATGTCCTTAGAGGTGAGAAAAGATTCATTTTCATAGTTGTGAAGGAGTAAATGTGCCGTCAAATTCCTGAAGACAATGAGATTCTCTGGGGTTAAGAAGATTCATATGTCTCCCTAACATTGACTTCCGCACTGAGGGCTTTGTACTTCATTATCTCGCCCACATTACTAAGCAAGAAAGATGGTGTGACTTAATTTAAATATAGGATTCTATTGAAAGAATTAGTGACTCATTTAAGTACACAATAGATTCTTATTGTTTTTCAATACAGTATTAAAACCTCCTGAGATCCACTCTAGTCTGAGAAATACATCACATCAATAATGCCATGGCAAGGCCATTAATAGTTCCCATCACATTTCATTTATGCACTTCATCTCCTCAGAGTCTTTCTGGGATTTGATAATAGCATCCCATGGAAGCCGGGCACTATGATTAGCATGCTAATGAATATATATCATAATGGTTTTTAATTCTTCTTTATTTGAATAAGAAGTAAAATTCTGTGGTGTTTAGATGAGTTGTTCTAAAAATCTTTAGTTTACTGATAATAATTGTATAAATAGTAAATTATATGTGATATCAAAGAGAAAAAGGGTTGACACAATCCCACCTGTAGGATTAGACACTGACCATCTGGATTTGGAGAAGAGTAAAAGTTTCTCTTCATTAAGAAGACAAGAGGTAGAGTTTTTGCAAATCTTTCCCATAGCAAGTATTCTATCCTTCCTTCTTATTATCAGGAATATGATGTGGTTGTTATTACTTATCAATCTAGTGATTTATTTTTTCTATTATAGTATTTCCAAAAATGTCAAATAAAGGGACCACTGGTTCAGTGTATGACATAATCCTTTAGAATTTAGTTTATTTGAAGTTTGGAAACAAGGTTGGAAAAATGTAGTGTCACTGTGTCTTATCCCACAGATGGGTGATGACCATTATCGCTGCCTACTCAATTATGATGCTGCATCTATTGACTTAAATTGCTGTCTTTTTGTTTCTTAAAGACCCTAGGAAAGTGTGCTTAACTAAGTGAAAGAAGATTTTTTTTTGACTATGTCTCAAATATTTTAAGTGGATATTTTAAACAATCTGTAATGTAGCTTTTATAATGATGTCAGTAATTGATTTGTGTTAATTTTTTGATAACTCAATATTTTCTACATATCTTGGACCCTATCATTTTAGTTAAACTTCAAGAACATCAATAATGTGTTGCTTAAAGTACAACAGGTACAATATCTTAAATATAGTTTTGTTTTATCTTTAAAATAACTCCAGCTGGGAAGTGATCTCATGGTTGTAGTAGGAAAAGATGCCATGGGTTCTTTCTTGAACACTGAGTCCAACCTGTGGCCCTGTTTGGGAAAGTCATTGAAAATAGGTGCAGAATGGATTAAGGAAATGAGTCAGTCTGGGACATCACCTCCATTTTGAAAGATTGTTTATCTTCCTGACCCTAGGTGCCTCATGTTCCTCCAGGTTGCCTTCTCTGACATGATATACTATCTTTTCTCAAACTGTAAGCCAAAGTAAACTCTTGGTAATACTTGGTCACCACATGAGAAAAATACCTAGGAAGTATCATGAAATTAAGTAAGGAAGAAAAAGGGTGCTTACTTTTTCTTTTAGGAGTCTTATCTCTATCTGTCAATCCTATAGACATTGTGACATGGGCTTAATTGAAGAATAACCGTTTATTACAATTTGCCATTTCATCACAGGTTAAGAGAGAGTGTTGCTTTTGCAAGAGGATCCAAGTTAGAGTGCCAGCACCCTCGTGAGAGGGCTTAAACCACCTGAGCTTCTGCTTATTTGATCTGATACTCTCTTCTGGTCTCTGTGTGCCAATCACGCAGACACACACGCAAATAAATAAATAAATACATACATACATAGATGAATCTTTGCAAAGACCAATTTTATTCAATAATAATAGTAACAATAAGGTGGATTGCTAGAGTTATTAAATATTTTGTGTTCCTCATATATTATAATTATTTAATATTTCAGATTATAAGAGCTATCTATGTATTTAAATATATAAGATATAAATAATGGTTTATATAAAGTTCCTCTTCCAATAATAGGTGAAGAATTGAATTTAATTATGATTTATACCCATTGTTTTCACAATCTGAAGGACACCCCAGATACAATTGCTCTCCTTTCCTCTCCACATTTTAATAACACATCTGTAAACAGGAGCTGTTCTCTACTTATATTTTCTGATCCACACTATTTTATTCATTTTAATTCAAGTATGCTCTTCATAAATGACCTATAAATTAAGATTTCTCTACATTCTGATCTCATTGTCACTGAAAGATATTCTGATATGGTTCATTAAGTTAATAATTATTCACATCTTAAGTTACTTCCCCAATTTATGTGATTTTTTAATTTTCTCCTCAAAGGGCTTTTACAGATTTCTCATATATCTCTATCTGTGAAAATTTTATTAAGGTTCCTTGTAACAGTTCTCAGAAATTTTAATCAATCCATTATTTATAGTAATTTTCTGGCAAATGTGTTGGTCATGACATTTTTACTGTTTCTATATATGAAACAGATACCCAATTAAAAATTTTGGACTGTTTTTATTCTGAATACACTACTCTTTCCTTAATGTACAAGCTTATTTCCAAGTAAGATTTCAATTTTTCCAGTTATGTTTTAATTTAAAGCCTTAATATAATGGCTATTAATCAGTACTTTATAAATTATATATGAAAAAGGCACTATTTGTTATAAACTGACTAGACAATAAAATTATTGTATTTATTTAGAAATATTTCAATATTGTGAGATTTTAGAAATAGTGCTCTTTTGGAATGAAGTGTTAGATGTCAAAAATTAGTTTCCAGAAGATCAAAAAAGAAGTTTTACAAAGGAAGAATTAACAAGAAAATGTTTCAGTTTATTCTTGGTAAGACTTCAGAAAGTGTCACAAAATTAAAGTTATCATGAGTCATAAACAAAAGCTGTTATGTAAGATTTCCTTAAAAATGAAAATTTCTGCTGTGTGAAGAATCCTGTTAAAGAAATAAAAAAAATTGGAGAAATGGGTAGAAAAAAATTGCAAAACTCACATCTATTAAGATTGTTACATAATACAAAATATAATTTCTAAACAATAAGGTGAATAACCTAATTGAAGACCGTGTAAGAAATTTAAACATATATCCCTTAAAGAAGATACACAGAAGGATAACATCTATATGAAAGGATTTTCAATATTCTATGTTGTTTCTGAATTCACAGAAGATATCACTACCCACCTATTAAGACAACTAAAGTTCAAATTACTGAGAAAAATAAATGCAGAGGATTTCAGAGAAGTAGACAATACTACTTACTGCTGGTTGGAATGAAAACATATGAGCATTTTGAAAGTTGGTGAAGGAGAAATGTTCTTGTTATAAGATCTTTCTAATGCACATGCCGGCATTCACTCAAGTGAGTTATGTAAAAAGCTGCACATGACTTTTTATTGTATTTATTTGTAGCCACTGTAACCAGAAACCACCAAGATGTCCTTATAAAATTGATAATGTGTAGATAGACTATATGTGTATCCATGAAATATTATTTACTAATAAAATATAGTTAACTATAAATCCATGAAAAGACCAGTGTGGAACCTAGATGAAAATGACTAAAGCATAGATTATGGCAAATTATATGTACTGCAAGATTTTTAAAATGAACTTCTGAAATGTCCAAAATTATAGTGATAATAGAAATTTCATCAGTTCTATGGTTTCATAGAAATGGAGTAAGTTGGTAAATCATAGGAGATACTTCTTAGAAAAGATTACTAGTCTATATAATGTAGTAATTTTTGAGAGGTAACTTCGTGTCACAGTCTATAGACAAACTTATCAAAAATGTTAAACGTTATTTCATGAAATTGAAAATGTGCATTTAATCTTTTAGCTTGGGCAGGAAAGGTACAAGATGAGGTTAGAATGTCTTAGAAAAAAAGTTAATTACACATAAGAAATAAAAAGCAAAAATAAATCAGTATCAGTGAGGCTATACCGGAGAAACATAGGGACCGACCAGAAACTTCAGATGGCTGAAGGTGAAAACAATTAGAAAAACAAATGTAGTTATGATCACAGAGCCAGTGAGATGGCTCACCAGTAAAGCCACCTGACTCCAAGTGTGACTGATGGAATTTGATACCCAGACCTGCATGACAGAAGGGAGATCAACTCCTATAAATTGTCCTCTGATTTCCACAGGCAAAACATGGCATGTGCATGCCCCCTTCTGCATATAGAATGATTTAGAAAAACAAATGCAAGAACAACATATGATACCAACCTGATTTACAATCTGAGTATACATAATTATGTACTGACATTAATATGACATTAATAGTAGGTGGATAAAAAAGATGACAGAACCCTCCTATGCATCACATCAGAGCTCTAAATGTAGATGCTGTGCTTAGGGAAGGGGTTTGGGGAAGAGCAAATAAACACTCACTCTTTTAGTATGAACTGTAATTAGTGAGGAGCAAAAGACAGTATGTGTGTGCGTATGTGTGTGCGTGTGTGCGCTATAATAACAACATTCTCATCATCATAATAATAATATTAATTCTCTCAGTTGAGAAGTTAAGGCCCAGCTCAACAGCCATACACTGTGTTTAGAGACAGTATCTATCATAATACACTAAAGATCACCTTTGTCTAATATGTTCTTCCTCCTAAAAACTCAGAATCACACAGTAGTGCTGACAAATGCTTCAGAAAATATCAGAACAAGTTCTTGATCAATGCTATTCAAAATTGTCATAGCAAAAGAAAAATAAATCTGAAGGTATTTTAAAAGCAAAAACATGATATGTCAGGAAACATGTCAATAAAATATAATCTGGATTCTCACTGAACTCTTTCTTTAAAAATCATTTATTTATTTATTAATTTATTCTATGTGCTTCTTGCATCATGTATCATGATTCCATTCATTTCCAGGAAAAGATATATGAAAAAGCAAATGAAATTTGGGTGACACAAAATTAGACAATCATGCCTTAATGTGTTTCATTTATTATTGTATACAAAGAATATGCTGTTGTTTATGATTATCAGGTGTGTATAATATACGATAGGTGCACATATGCCATGCAGTATGAGTGGAGGTCTGAGGATGACTTTCTGAACTTGATGCTAGCCTTTCACCTCTCTGTGGGCTCTGGAGATGGAAGGCAGGCTGCTAGTGTGCATGGCAACACCTTCACCATTGCTCCATCTGGCGGACAGTATGCTATATGATTAATACCTAACATGCTAATGATAGGGGCAACAGCATGACCATCTTTCTCTTTCTCCAGACAGTGACACATAGTCAAATACCTGCAGCCTGTCTTCGAAGGCTGTCACTTTGTTGGCATTGTTTCAGCATATTTTTAATTGGATGCATTTACTGGCTGACATCAGCCCTCTTGCTCTCCTTCCCCTCAGAAGCCCAACATTTTCTGAAATTACCTAGTATTGCCTCGTGAAAGCCTCTGTTTCATGTCTTTTTCCCATACAATATGTCTTATCTTTTTTCCCCATTTTAGAGACCTAATTGATTTGAGGTTGTCCTTTATCATTCTGGTGATTTAAGTATGATGCCGTTAAAAAGGAACCTTTTTAAAGGTCCTTTGCTGGTCTGTTTGACCACTGAGATGCTCACATGGATGTAGTTTTAGTATGTGATCCTGAAACAGCCATCTCTGTGTCCTTGTTGTCATCTCCCGTCTTCTGAGATTCAAATTAAATTAAGAGCAGGCCATTTGTAAAGAGCAGGCTGTGAACATTTTTCTTTACAACTCTTATTACAAATGGTAAAAACTTTCATTGATTTATTTGACCTTGCTTATTCTTTGTTTTTTTCCTCCCCCAACATTCTGTTAAAATTACTTTGTGTAAATGTCCTAAAATGTGCTTGTTTATTTATTATACCTGTTAATTTGAATCATTCGTGTGCTAGCATATTGTCTCCTGCTTTATTGGTTTTGGTTCATTATGTTTCACTATGACTTATTTCTTTATTTACTGTATTTGTAAGTCTGGACTTTCATTCCTTGGAATTATAGGTTTGTGCTATAAGATCTAATATTTCTCAGGAAATACCTTTTTAATCAATGTTTAGTATGCTTAGAAAGAATGCAACTTATAAATGAGATATTTGTCAAGAGGATTTTTAGACCACAGAAATGCATAAATCTTAGCCACAGTCTTTATACAAATCCAGATGATTCCTTGCCTTTCTAAATAATAGTAGGTCACTAAAGTATTCCCAAGACTGTGCATCTAAAAAAAATGCTTTTTTATAGGTGCTAGTCTTCTCATTAATACAACTATTCTCTGATACTTGGTGTGACACTCTAATTTAAACATATGTATTGCATGTGGCTCTTTTGTCTTTCACACATTTTGGATCATTAAAAACAAAGGAAACACCTTCAGGATTGCGTGACTGCACAGCATGCTAACTCCTGATCTCCAGGAACTTACCTTATTGTCCAGACAGACTAATAATAGTTGACTCACACACATCCCCCTGACAAGTAGTACAACGACATCTCTTAAACTCACACGTGTGTTTCAGTAATGTTCTTAGAGATCCCTACATTAGGTCTCCTCTTGAGTCTGAGGAAATTGAAGGAATAATATTACTGCAGATCATCAAAAGAGTTACTGCTCCATAGACTGTCATTGCAAAGAGTATTATTAGTCCAAAAGAGACTTGAATTCAATTGTAACAAATCTAGCAAAGATAAGAAATATGAAATTAAAATAACTGGATAGATTCAAGGAAAGGAAAGAGCCTTCAGTTAGGGAAAGGAAGCCTGCTGAGGACTGAACCTATGATAAAGAGGATGGTTAAAATTTACTTGGAAGAAGGGGTACATTTAAAGTTAACCATTAAGAACAATGTACTACGAGAATAGTATAAACAAAGTTAATTTGCATTATGATTTTAAAAAAGAATAAAAAAGAACTAATAATATTTTGGTATGTCACTTGATTCAATCTGACCCATTTAAGGTAAAATTTTCTCAGTATTAGATTGAGAAAAAAGGAATAATTCTTAAAATCTTAACTATCTTTTAAATTGTCTTTTATATAAACTTATAACAACAGATTCTAGACATGATCTTTCTATCAAATACATTAATCTCTAAGGGAAATGTATACTTACAAGCAACTCACATTAAATAAAAGAATAATTTCCTATGCTTTTGGCCAGTACTGGCTAAGGAAAAAAACATACTTTTAAGTATATAAGGAGCCTCAGTCACAGGATCTACAATGGAATGCTGCTTACAATGAGGTTGTGCAGGATCCCACAAGATGGCATGAATTTTCAAGTGTGATTCATCATTACCCTGGAAATAAAGCCTTAACACTATAATGAAAAGAGTATATGTTCACATATGAAAAGGAAAATTATGGCTATCTGCTAATAGAGCTTTATGTAGCTCTACTGAATGATTTTATTAATATAAAAGCAATATGCAAGCTCAAACTAACCAACTACAATATAATATGTTAGATTACTTATTGTTTTAACAACAGTTGTTTTCCAAATAAATAAATTGCAGGTAATAATTGCTCTAGTAAATGTCCTTTTACAGCTATAACCACACTTGTTATTGCACTAACATTAACTAAGTCTCTCTTGAGAAATGTAGTCCTTGTAGCTACATTAGGCAAACACTACCCTTTAATGTTCATGCATTTAATATTATAGAATTTGAAAATTGGATATGATCCATGGGAAGTGTGTTATGCAGTGGTAATCTAAGGAAACAGAATCTAAGCAGGATATGTTTTTAAGAAGATATTATTGAGACTTGTCCTTTCTGGAGTTTATAATTGGCATTATAAATGTCCTAAAAATGAACTGAATTGGGGCTTAGTAAGGTCTCCATATTTTTAACTTCAGCCAATCAATGAAGACTTAATTTTGGGGATTAATCACACTTAAGGAAAGTGTAGTGGAAAATAAAGAAACCAAAAAGAAATGAAAGCACAAATGATTGACTAAGCAGGGAAGAAGTGATGCAATCAATGGTGATGCTCCTACTCATGACTGCAAGCACCTGTGTGTGCCCAGCCAGACCCTCTCTAGTGTAGTCAGTCTCCCCAAATCACTGATGCGATGGCACTGAAGTAGCATTGTGTCCACTTACTTCTGTAACATTCACAGCATGAATCAGTAGACAAGGTGTAGTGGCAGCTTATAGTCTGTAAACAGAAGCAAAAATCTATTTAAGGTTGTGAAAATTCTTAGGTTAGGAATATCTTCTTTCCTCTTGTTTCATTAAATATATGTTCTTCTTATATTCCATTTTCTTATTGTCTAATTATTCAATTATCTTAAATATAAATGAAACACTGAATAATCATTTGGCTAATTCATATAGTTTATTAAACTTTTGTTTAAAGAGTTCATGGACAACAAACAGCCTTGCTTTAAATTCTTTCCCTTGATTTAAATTTTATTTTTTTCATTAGTATCCCATCAAATCTACCTATTCTGTTTTTCTTTACCTAGGATCCTTGCATAAAATAAGGGCAGTGATATATGTCCTTCTCTGTGTGACATAATTAAAGTAGAGCCTACATGCTTAAGGAGCATGTAACAAAGAAATACACCGCAGTATTCATCATAAACTGGGATATATCCAATGCTGAAACTACAATGATTGGGGAGGGGAGGCTGAGGCAGTTTAACAGCCATGAGTTCCAAGCTGGCCTTGATTAAAGTGTGAAGGCCCCATGTAAAAAGAAAAATAAAATAAAAAGAAATGAAAACAGATTATTAAAAAATTCCTTAGCAGAAATAAATAGTTTGATAATGAAACAATATTAATATTGAACATGAGATAATCTTCAGTGTGAATGTACATTTTGTAATGCTGACCTTAGTAAAAACCCTCAGAGGACCAGGATGTCAGAATGGATGGAAGAAAGCACATTTCCATTTCCTTGCAAGAGAGAATCAGAAAAACAAAAACAAAAAACAAACAAAAGAGAAAAATCACCTCCCACTGATTCTTAAATTGCAAAGAGAAAAGCAAATAATGCAAGATGGGCATTGCTTTTATTGTGTATTATTTATTATATACAATATTATTATTTATTCTGCTTAGTGGTTCCAATTTTCCTTGTGTTTGGGCAAGTAACATTGCCAAGAACTCAGTGCCCCCTTTGCAGCTGTCTCTGTTGTGGATTTTGGCTATCATAGTTGAATTACATACTTCAGAACAGAACACACCAAACAAGGTCAAGGAAGAAATATACACAAAATGTCATGCTTTAAAAAAATTAAAAAAAAAACTTACTGAACATTAAATAGAAGTCCAGGTATTAATGGGTTCATCGTGCATGTCTATGACTGTTTGGTTGTTAGCCTGCAAAGAAATAATCAGAATTTCTAGATTTTGGGCAGTTCCAACATAAATAGTCAGGGTAGTGAGAATGCATAGGAAAAAAAGAAAAATAAACGTTTCTAGAGTTTTCTGTGAGGCAATGCAGCTAGTAGTAGTCAAGTTAAGGGTGAAGGTTCAGGCTTAATAGAATATGTAGATGGGCTAGGTCTCTGGTTTTCATGGATGGAGTGCACGAGGCTAAACATATTTAAGGATCTCCTATCTCCTCAGGACAAGGACATTATGCAGACGCCCTTAAAAGGGACTATGTATGCTACCGTCTGGACTGAATGTAGCATGGCTAGCTTAGCAGTCATTGAACAATTTACTGTGGTGACAGGTAACTTGTTGACAGACTACTGTGTGTCAGCAACTAGACAGACAAATCAGTACTCTTCGTCCTGCAGCACAATCACTTTACTGATGGGAACACTGGAGTGAGAATAGTTACCTAACTTCCTAAGACCACATCATACCCAGTGCTGGAGCTGGAATTTGAAGCCAACTCTGTATAATTTAAATCTGCAGAAAGCACAGATGTCCTGTACATTCATGAATATTATAGAGATCTTTTTTCTGTTTCTTGCCAAAGATCCAGCCATCCCACACTCTGATTATTATTAAGATCTTAGGATGACTGTTTTTAATTTAAATAAACAGTTCTTTTTAGATTTAAAAAATGATTTGTTCGGAGAGGCAGATGGTTCTTCCGCTGTTACTGTTCCTCTGCAAATGAAGCAGTACATACCATACCCTGCATTAGCCACACTATGATTCAGCATCTCAACCTTCCATTTGCAACTTTTGCCCTTCACGTACATAATACACCCTGGTTACCTGTAACATCAGTTAAAAAAGAACGTAGTCTGAAAAGACTTAGGTAACTAGGGAAGGAGTCATCAGCTCTAAGCCTTGCCTGACTCATTCAGCAAATTTCTTTTTAATGACTCATATGAAGTCATAAACACTTTTATCATCATATGCTCATTCCTGTATAGACACCACATCCACCTTCCATGGGATAAAGACACAGGAAGGGAGAAGAATGCTCCAGGATGTCATATCAGTTTGGGCCAAGTTGCTACAGCATAGTGGTCATTTCTAAAACCTGAAAACAGGCTCACTGGCCAGCACTCCTGTGTGCATTGTTTTGCACAGGAAGATTACCAGATAAGGTACTTAGTGCATGTGACTTCCTCTGCTGACCTTACCCATCTTCTGAACTTGCATATTCACCTGAGATATTACAGTATAAGACTGATTTCAATAGGATCCTGATAGTGTTTGTGACCCAGTTGCTATACCCAGTTTTGTTGTTGCTTGACCAGGAGAAGATAGAAACCACCCACCCTGCATGCATAAGTAACTGCATCCAGTCCTACATAAAAGTGGGCGTGGCAGTGAGCACCTTAAACCTGGTGATGAGAGGCAGACGTAGGTGCCTGTTTTGTGTCCTTGGGCCAGTCAGTCTAGCCAAATTTATGAGCTTCAGATTCAGGGAGAATGTCTTAAAAATTAGGTGGAATTATCGAGGAAGACATCCATTGCCCAATTCTGACATCCACACTCACGTGCATGTATGTGTATACCTACCTACTCACACAGAAGTGGCTGTACATGTGAACACTTACACACATACACATAATACACATGCACAGCAAATAAAGTACAAGTTAGTGATGATAAGGTGATCCTTCTGCTTTCCCCCACAGGAGTCTGTGATAAGGATCTGACAGTGCAATCATGATATCACAGGAAGACACCTGCTGAAACATGAAAATGCTTGCTGAATCTGTAATTCCTTCTGCAGAGAAGCCTTCCTTTCCTCTCTCTTTCTAAGCATGAGGTATTCTAGAATGAGCTTCTTGTTCCTTGTGAAGGATGGACTGGGTCTTGTCAGTCTTGTTAAAGCACGAAAGTGTTTTCTTCATGCCCCTCCCCCCCCTCTCTTCAGCTTCTGTCCATGAATAGGACATGTTTTCTTTAGCATAACTTCCCTGTCTTGCCTTTCCCAAACTGAAGCTTAAAAGAAATGAGACATTATCGTCATCATTACTATAACACAATGGCCAAAATAAAAATATTTTGCAAGAAATTATCTCAAGTGCTTTGTTATAGTGACTGAGACTGGGAGAAATGAATAGTTCTCCAAATATACTCATAACAGATCCTCTAAGTCAGGTATTTCAATGCTTAGCCTCCATTTCTAAGCCTGTATCCTTATGGGAAGGATATTTTTAAAAGAATACCATAGGATATTTTATAACAATTAATAGTACTATATATTGATTATGGAAGTGGATACACATTCTTTGACATACATTTTATCAAATTTGTGCACAAAAACCATCATGAACAAGTCTGTTCTTTGTAATTTATTTAAACTCTACTTATATTAGTGGTTGATTATTAATAGATATCAGAGTATGGTAGAGGCTTATGGAAACTGTTAACAAATTACAATGGGGAAAAGATCAGAATGTTGAAAAAATAGGCAATTGATGTGGGATTCCCCTCTCTATGCTATGAATATATTTTATTATCATTGGTCAATAAAAAAGCTGCTTTGGCCTATAGCAGGGCAGAATATAGCCAGGCAGGAAGAGACATACGGAGAGAGTAGGTGGTGTCAGGGAGATGCCATGAAGCTGCTAAAGGAGGAAGATGCCAGAATAGAACCTTATCTGGTAAGCCACAGCCTCATGGCGATACACAGATGAATAGAAATAAGTTAATTTAAGATGTAAGAGTTAGTTAATAAGAAGTCTGAGATATAGGCCAAACAGTGCTATAATTAAAATAGTTTCTGCATGATTATTCGAATCTGGGCAGCTGGGAAATGAAGAGTAGTCTCCTTCTACAAAAAAGCACCCAAACATTTGGGGCTAACCCATGTGACCAACAACACACTTTGAGTCCAGGTGCTTGTATGCCAACTTGGAGTTAGGAGGAAAGTAGCTGAGAGCATGCCCTCCACTCAGCACCCCCATTCTGGGCAGGCAGCTAAATCAGGTCTGCTAGGTGTGCACAAGCATGGTGATTCCCACCACCATACTCAGAGACATTTCCAGGCTGTGCGGCATGCTGCATGGCAGATTTAGCTTTTGCTCGTACAAAAAAGGGATTACGTGGTGCACGGTGTTTCTCAGAGTTGTAGTGAGCATGGCTCCCACCCAGAAGTCCCAGAGCTGGTCGTAAACATACCTCTGCTATAAAGAAAGGCCAAGAGAGGTGGAGCCAGCTTCCAGAGTTGCCACAACCATACTGCTTACCATATTAAAATGCCTCTTGTCAGAAAAAGTTTCCAGATACTCAATAGGACAAATTCAGACATAAAAGACCTCTAGATGAGAAACAGTGTGTTTAAAATGTACATAGGCTTGAAAGAGAGAGGAAAAAAATTAGACTGTTATAGAAAGAAGTCTATAAAGAGACTGTTAAAGTAATATAAAAGAATACACACAGTCATAGATTAAAGAAGTAAAAAATAATAAGCCACATAAAGATGGAAAATACTCTGAAAGTCTGGATTATGCATGTTATTGTGTTTTCTTTGAATTTTTGACTGCACAGAGAGATTTGATACTGGGAGCTGCTAAGTTAAACCAACATAAAAGTATCTTGACTTCAAACTTTGGGTCTTAGGATATATTGCCTTGGAAAAGAGGTCCTGCTTTTTTTTCCACAGAGGTTGGGAACCTGTGAAGTCCTTTTAGACTAATGTAATTTAATGGAACAAGACCTTCTGAAAGGTCTCCATGAGCCCTAAAAATACTTTGTCCAACAAACAGCAGGAAGCAGTTTGGTGAAAAATACACCCAAATTCCCAAAATGATTGTCTATAAATGTTTGTTTTATGGGGGGATATGATATAGAAATGAATATTTTACATTGGTATGGACTCTGGTCTATTGATACAAATTTAAGGTCAATTTTATACCCTGTATATATGTATTTCTACTCTTTTTTAAGGTATTATGCTTATACAACTCATTTAAAATGTAACATATAATTAGAAATTACAGATTTATATATATATATATATATATTAAACAGAAAACAAATGTGTAGTCATGTTAGGTTTTCTAAATGTACAGAGATATATTTCAGATGGATAGGTATTTTTAAACCTTTCAAAGACCTACAAAACATGACATTTAAATGTTTTGTTAACTCAGAACTTTTAATGACAATGAGAAACATCAGCTCCTGGCAGCACCAATTTCCTTCAAGAGGATGATGGCCATTGAAGAGGCTCCTTATGGAGTTTGCTAGCCATTTGGTTAAGAAATTGTCCTCACCTCTATTGTTTGACAGTATGCTGTATAAACTGCACATGTAGGACCCACAAAATATAACTGCTGAACTTGTTTAAAGAAAGTGAGACAGTCCTTCAGGGTTCCTGTTTCACAGAACTCTCATTTTGCAGGACATAGAAGAAAGTAACTGACAAATTGCCAATATAGACTAAATTGCCTTTCAAATTTACTGCTTCATGTAAGATACTGTGGGCCAGTAGGCTGAAGATAGATGCTCCAATGATACAGAAAAACTTTGATTGACCGTCCAGACAGGCAAGATGTCTCTGTCAATTCTAAAGTTTTGAAAGTTGCTTACAATGTACTTCCTGTTGACTTAGGTAATATCCTTCTGGGGTCTTTGAAGAGTTGAAGACAGATAGCTATAATTTTCCTTAGTTATGATAAAAGATAAATTAGATATGAAACTTTAGACTCACAAAGATAAAATAAATAATAGTACTTTTATTTAATTTTGAAAGATATAAATAAACTAAATATTGCAATTCTTATTTGAACCTGTTTTGTTATATATAATTATACTATGCAAAGTTAAAACCTTCCTTTCTATTTAGACAGAAGAGGGGAGATGATGTGGGATTCCCCTCTGTATGCTATGATATGTTTTATTACTATTGTTTAATAAAGAAGCTGCTTTGGTCTATACCAAGGCAGAATATATCCAGGTTTGAGGAGATAGAGAGAGAGAGTAGGTAGAGTCAAGGAGATGCCATGTACTAAAAAATAAAAATGCCAGAACAGAATCTTACCCAGTAAGCCATAACCTTGTGGCAATACACAGATTATAGAAATGGAATAATTTAAGATGAAAGAGTTAGTTAATAAGAAGCATAGGCTAATAGGTCAAGCAGTTTTTTAATTAATAAAGTTTCTATGTGATTATTTGGGTCTGAGCGTCAGGGAAATGAAAGAGTAGTCTCTGACCACAGGCAATCATCAAAACGTTTGCAGAAAAAATATTCTGCCAAGAACTTATACATAATAAAGCTACAGTTGCTTAAATGCTGCCTTTACAACAAGGATGCTGGGACAACATGAATATATATGCAAAAAATATTTCAGAAGCAAGCATCATACATTTTTCCAAAATTAACTCAACAGGGATTATAGATCTAAACATAGGATTCTAAAACATATAAAGAAAAATACCAGGAAACAGCATAGGAGAAAATATTGATGGACACAGCAATAACTTTATATTTATATAGAAGTGATTCAAATATCTTTGAAATAAAATTATTTCATTGGAAAATGTGTGCTCTGACAAGGGCAATGCCAAAAGATAAAGAGGCAAATTGCAGATTAGAAAAGAAAATACTTGCAAATGGCCTATCTCATACAATACTTACCGAAAATATACTAAAAATTTATAAAACTAAGAAAAAAAGCTAACTTCAAAATGTTGGCAAGGAACCTAAACAAATAATATATTCAGAAAAGATATATTCTTGTCAGAAATACATGCTAAATGATGCTGTCCTGACCAAGCATTCTGGATTATCTAGCTTCATGTACCATGTTCTGAGAAAACAGACATGCACTATTATAATTTGTCATTATTTTTTTAAGAATGTTATTCATTATGTATTGTGTTTTGTACAGTGCTTCTTCTATATTTAAAGAGTTTATGGGAACACTTACTAAACAATTTGTTATGAAAGTGTGGTCATTGTAAGAAATGTATTTGCTTTGATCACACTTTTATTAACTAAAAAGAGAATCATCTTTACTCATGATTCTACAGTTCTCCACAACTTAATAATATCTATTGGGAAGTATAATAACTACCACAAGAGAGGAAGAAATAATCACTTTATCATTTTAGTATTATAAACAAATTTAGGATTTTTTTTTATCATTTCAGACAGAGTAGTTTGTTCCCCTCATGAGAGTAATTCTATAACTCAAACTCATGGTGAGGATATTTATAAAGATAACACAAAACTATTATGGGATTGATGACCCTAAATCCCTGAGCAATCAAGCCTGTTTGTGAGAAAATAAAAATGACTCATTTGATTGTCTAAGGAACAATGTAATATTAAAATGCAACACTGGAAATAACTATTTGTAAATATTCTTTGAGGCAATTGTGAACCAGAAATATATTGTGAGAAAAACATAGTCAGATAAAAATCAGTGAAAAAGCAATTAAAAAGTAATACTTAACCTGGTATCTACAACTTGTAGACTCACATACTTGAGAACTTATTCATCGTAGTTCCATAAATGCCTAGAGTACTTCAAACACAGAGACAACAAAAGTCTGGAATATCTGTTGTTAATTTAAAAAAATATTTTAATTTTCATTTAATTTTTAACTGATTTATTTATTTATTTGTGGGGTATTTTTGAGGCATGGTTTCTTTGTGTAGTCTTGGATGTTCTGGAACTAGCTCTGTAGACTGTGCTGGTCTTAAACTAACAGAGATCTACCTGCCTCTACTTCCTTAGTGCTAAGATTAAACATTTGTGCCAATACCACATGGCATCATTTAATTGGGTTGGTTCACATTAATCCTTATGTGCAGTGGCCCTGACTTAAATTAGAAGGCAATTTTGTCTTCACTTCTGAGAGATATCTCTGAGTTTATACAAAATAAATATAATAGGCATAATGGAGCAGAGAATGGTTTGATTGGCTAACATATTTATATATGTCTTGTCAGTCTTAATAAGGCATAAATTCTTTTCTTCATGACTCCTACTGATTTTAAAACCTGAGACTTTGGATGCTGAGTATGTTTCTAAAGGTCTCTTGTTTTTATTGTTAGCTTCTGTCCATGAATAGGACATGTTTTCTGTAGCAAGTTCCCCCTGTCTTGCCTTCCACAAACTTTTCAGAAGCTGAAAAGCAATGCGACATCATCATTACTGTAACACAATGTGCCAGAATAAAATCCTTTTGCAAGAAAATCATCTCAAGTGCTTTGTTATCGTGACTGTGACTAGGAAAAATGGATAGTTCTCCAAATATACTCATAACATATCCTCTAAATCAGGTATTTCGATTCCTAGTCTCATTTCTACATCTGTATCCTTATGAGAAGGATATTTGTAACAGAATACCAAAGGATATTTTATAACAATGAATAGTACTATACTTTTTATGAAAGTGAATACAATAATATTTTCCAAATATGATTACAGAAAATTTTTTTGCACACACAAGACCACAGCTATGTATAATCTGGAAAGCTGTAAAGGGTGTTTGTAGATTTTACCATTGTTAAACTTCTGGGTATTCTCATTCAGGCCTGGTAACATTACAGTTATGTAATATGTTCAAATCTTAGTTTTGTTTCATGTTGGTGTGACAAAAAAAACATACCCCGACACAATGAACTTAAGGGGGAAGGAATTTATTTGACTAGTGTTTGCAGGGAAAGCCATGACAGCAAAAGTGTAAACTGTTAGTCATGTAACATCTACAGTCAAAAACAGAGAGCAACAGACTGATGGCTGTATGCTAACACTCACCTTGCCTTTTCCATTCTATACAATTCAGAATTCCTTGCTGAGGCATTGGCACCCACAGTAGGAGAGTATTCCCACTTTGATCAATGTAACCAATACAAAAAGGAGCAAATATGCTCTCAGGTATCTAGCTAGGCAATTTCTCACGGGAATTCCCTTAACCATCACAAGTCCCACAGAAGACAATGATTTAAGAAAGTTCAGGGGAGCCGGGCAGTGGTGGCGCACGCCTTTAATCCCAGCACTCGGGAGGCAGAGGCAGGCAGATCTCTGTGAGTTCGAGGCCAGCC
>NC_022018.1:25557444-25559513 GCF_000317375.1 Microtus ochrogaster
CTCTCCAAAAAGAACGTGCTTCTTGATGTCAGTTCAAGCACTTGGGATAAATCCTGTTCCCATTGCCAGTGGCCCCACAGACTGTCTAATCCTCACAACTCTCCCCCACATTCATTGGGCCTAATTTGGTCCTATGCAGGTTCACATGTTATCAACCCAGAGTCAGTGAGCTCTCACTAGGTTAGGTCAGCTGCTTCTGTGGATATCACCATCATGGTCTGCAACCCTTTGCTCATATTATTTCCCCTCCCTCTCTTTAGCTGTTCTCTGGTAACTCCGCCCAGTGCTTTGCTGTAGATCTCTGTAACTGCTTCAGTCAGTTGCTGGGTGAAGGTTCTATGATGACAGTTAAGGTAGTTGATATGGGAAGCCATTCTGTATATGTCTTGTTTTTGTTGGTTAATGACTAAAGAAGCTGCTTGGGCCTAATACAGGGCAGAATAGAGCAAGGTGGGAATTCCATGCAGAGATAAAGGAGAAAAGCAGGAGGAGTCGAGCAAGATGCCATGTAGCTGTTGAAAGAGAAAGACGCCTTTGGGAGGCTGCTGGAACCTTGATGGTAGGTCATGATTTCCTGATGATGTACAGATGAATAGAGATGGGTTAATTTAACATAGAAGAACTAGCTGAGTATTGGCTAAGCAGTGTTTTAATTAATATAGTTTCTGTGTGATTATTTCTGGCCTGGGTGGCAGGGAACAAACAGTCTCCACCTACAGGTAGTCATCAGTCTGATTACAGGGGAAGGCCAATTTTGGTGTCCTCTCCACTGCTGCTTAGAGCCATAGCTGGGGTCATCCATGAGGATTCCTGGGAATCTCCCTAGTGCTATGTTATATTTCTTAATAGTCCTTTAATGGCTCCCTTAATCAAGATATTTCTCTTTTCTCTCCCTCACTGTTCTTTCCTTTCTTGAGCATCCCATTCCTTCATGTTCTCATGTTCTCCTCCTCCCTTCCCTCTTCCCTACCCTCCTAATTTTCTCAGATCTTGTCTGTTTCCCCTTCCCAGAGAGATCCATGTATGTCTCTTTTCGGGTTCTCCTTGTTACCTAGCTTCTCCAGGATCATGGAAAATAGCTGGTTATCTTTTGCTTTACATCTAATATTAACTTATGAGTGAGTAGATACCACGTTTGTCTATCTGGGTCTGAGTTATCTTATGTAGGATGGCTTTTTCTAGCTCCATGCATTTGCATGCAACTTTCAAGATGTCATTGTGTTTTATTTTTCTACTGAGTAGTACTCCATTGTGTAAATGCACCACATTTTCTTTATCCATTATTCAGTTTGAGGGGCTGGTTGTTTCCAGGCTCTGACTATTATGAATAATACTGCTATAAACACAATTGAGCAAATGTCCTTGTAGTATGAGTGTACATCCTTTGGGTATATTCCCAAGAGTACTATTCCTGGGTCTTGTGGCAGACTGACTCCCAGTTTTCTGAGAAACCGTCATACTGATTTCCAAAATGGCTGTACAAGTTTACACTCCCACCAGCAATGGAGAAGTATTTTCCTTACTCCACATCCTCTCTAGCAAAAGCTATCATTGGTGTTTTTGTTATTTTACCAACTCTGACTGGTTTAAGATGGTATTTCAGAGTCGTTTTGATTTGTATTTCCCTGATAGCTAATGCTGTTGAGCAATTCCTTAAGTGTCTTTCAGCAATTTGCAATTGTTACTTTGAGAATTCTCTGTTTAGATCTATACTCCGTTTTTTGATTTGATTATTTGGTAATTCGATGTCTAGTTTCTTGAGTTCTTTATATATTTTAGAGATCAGTCCTCTGTCCAATGCGGGGTCACTGTTGTCTTTTCCCATTTAGTAGGCTGCTGCTTTGTCTTAGTGGCTTTGTCTTTTGCCCTACAGAAGTTTCTCAATTTCAGGAGGTTCCATTTATTTATTGTTGTTCTCAGTGTCTGTGCTACTGGTGTTATATTTAGGAACTCTTCTCCTGTGCCTATGTATTTAAGACTACTTTCCAATTTCTCTTCTATGAAGGTCAGTGTGGCTGGGTTTATGTTAAGGTATTTGATACATTTGCACTTAAGTTTTGTGCATGTGG
>NC_022018.1:25560370-25560861 GCF_000317375.1 Microtus ochrogaster
TGGTGGCATAAACCTAGGGAGAGTAACCAAATGATGAAATGATGTCTGATTTGTCTTAAGGCCCATTCAGTGAGACAGAATACCTGACATGACATGCTTAACACTCTTTCAGTGTCTAAGAGGCAGAAACCAGATAACCTAGAGACCTAGAGTAAAATCAAATACTACTGGTCTAAAAAAAAAAAGCAACAAGGGAATGACTATTAATTATATTCTGCCATACTCATATATTGGAGCCAATTCAGCATCAACAGAGTTTTTCTCCTGAAGCATATGGGAACAAATATAAAGTCCTACAGCCAGACACTACACAGAGAAAAAATTTGGAATATATATCTCTAAATGAGGTGTCTCTATAAGTCCTGTTCCTCAGAGCTCAGGAAACCCTATTGAAGAAGAGGAAGAAAGAGCATAGTAAGCACAGAGGGATGGAGGACAACAGAACAAGACCCTCTAAATCAACAGAGCAAAGCTCATGTGAACTCACAGAG
>NC_022018.1:25561358-25581945 GCF_000317375.1 Microtus ochrogaster
TTAGCCCCTATACAGCTGGCTATTAATACAATCAGAAATAACTTGAGTCCACCCACAGCAGTCACGGCACTATAGTTCCATCAGGGCACAATTTGCATGATAGGATGACACCTTAACATGTTATGCCCATTGATGATCACAAATCAGCATTAGAAAAGCTATCCAGCAGGGAAAAAGGTTCCTCAACTATAGCTTGATTTCTTCATGTCCTGCTATAAGGTATGCTGCATGCTAAAAATAATTTTCTTATCTTGTCTTATAATCATTCAACAGCAGTCACAATAACCTTAGGATTTGGGAGACATTAGAGACCTACCTGACCAATAGTTCATAGGGATGCAAACCCAACCCTAGTTTTGGGATATTTATCTAACAACATTATTGCTTGTGGAACAAGTGGATGTATCACCTTTTGCCTCATAGGAAAGGTAGCCATATTATGTTCACACTCAGATATACAAGCCTCTATTGCATGTTTCATCATCCATCATATGGTCCATACATCTGTTTCCTCTTTAAGTTATTCTTGATTTTGTTGGTATTTGTTTGGTAAGCAATTATTTTATGTGATTTTTCATAGGAAGATATAAATGTCTGTTTCCATACCTAGAACACCAAGAACAGGTGAAGTAAATGATTCAACTCACGTATATAGTTTACAGAAACAAAATCTTGTTGAGGTTACTTAAAAGCAAACAAAAAAAACACCAAAATGTTAATGAGGTCTTATGTTCAGGAGTTCAAGAAACTCAAAAGTCATATATTGCTAAAAACCCCACTTCTACACAGATAAAGTCTCATAAAATACTTAGCTACATGGTAGGATCGCTTAGCTTCATCAAGTGTTACTGTTATGTAAACTTGAAGAGACAGATTGTGAATTTTGTAAGTTTCAGGAGCTTCCTAAACCTGGAAAGTTGTATGATATCCTTGAAACTTATGAATTCCACTGATTTTCTTCTTCTTTCAACAGGGGTATTTTTCCCATTTAAAAGAAATGGAATTAATTTTCCTTAAATATTTTTCTGGTTGCTTCTAGAATGAGTTAGAAATGACCACAATTTTATTTTTTAAAAAGTGTTTCTACAGTTAATAATGTTTGTTCAATAGAAGTATCCAATGCAATATTTAGTCCTGGAGTTTAAGTTGTGTTGCATAGTTCATTAAATGAACATTTGTCTAACATATTTCAGGTTTTGTGTCCAATCTCCAGCACTGTTTTCTAAAATGAATTTAAAAAGGAGTAAAATGATTATGAAAAGGAGGAGAAGGCAAGAAATACTAAGATGGGGATGGAGAAGAAACCAATGAATAAATTCCCTTTAAGAGTTTTATAGAGATATAGACATGCAAACATATGAAGCTCAAGGATACATAACCAAGAGCAAAATAATGATTATCATTCTGAACTGCACTCTAGTTACATAGTCCACAGGCAAAGGCAAAGAGAAATTTCAAAGTATCAAAGAAACTCATCACATATAAGGAAATTTGCATAGAGCCATTTCATGGATTTCTCTAAAAGGAAACAAAATCTTAGTTTGATTTATAAAACTTGGTTTAGTGACCAAGTACTATCATTTTAGAAAAAAAAAACTGAATCATTTTCACTTCTCTAATAATTACAGAAATTGTTTCCACTCTATTTCAAAAGATGGGTAATGAAATGAACAATAATGAAATAAAAGCTGTATATAGCATATATATCAGTCTATTATCTGCAATACTTATATGTGCACACATACTGTGTATATATGTGTTCTTTGCGTTGATAGGTGCACACATATGGTATATGTGGGTGTATGCTGTGTGAGTAGGTCTATTTGTGCCCATATATGGTAGACACATTTGCATATAAATATATATACACATATGAATGTTTGTATACAGAAGCCAGGTACTGAGGTTGAATTGACTACTCCTTTTTTTTCTCTTCTAAGGCAAGTTCTCTTATTGACCCCAGAGCTCAGCAATTTGGCTAAGTGTCCTAAACCATATTGGGTCTCCTATCTCCATCTTCTGTGATTGGAATTATAGCAATTTATAGATGTTTTCTTGTTTGTTTGTTGTTTTTTTTTGTTTTATTTTTGTCTTCATGTATGTGCTAGGGATCTGAAATCTGGTCCTCAAATTTGTAGCAGATACTTCATACACAAAATCCCTTCACTTCCTTCACTGTAATGCTTATTTTTATTTAAAAATATGGATATTTTTATTTTTTTCAGTTTTGTAGCATGAATTGGAATGAGTAATATGGCATTGCTAGTTACAATGGAGCTGCATTGGCTATATTGTCTATAGCATAGGTCTCATCACATGAACCTATGATGATGAGACCTATGAAGAAATGGACTAAACGCTCAACAAACTTAGCAGCAGCACACAGCTCATTGATTCGCTATCAAGTGTTGTAGCCCAGACTGTTGCCACAGCACCTAAAATGCCTAGCTCTCTCCATGGACACTAAAAGCATCTGGCTTTGTAGCATTCAAGAGTAGCAATGCTTAAAATAATGCAATGCTTTGGAGCATTGTACAAGTGCCCTCTACACTGAGGCTTAAATTGAAAATGGCAGTGAAGACCTGGTGCTTTCTTTAGTTATCATGATCTTGTGTGAGAATATTTGAAAAGTTTTTTTTCTTTCTTTTTTATTGAGAAAAGGAAAAAAAAGTATCCGCCTCCTCCCAGCCTCCCCTTTCCCTCCCCCTCCTAAAATAAGTGCTAGAAAACATGATACTGTAGTGACAATTGCAGACAAAAATATGGAGCTAAAAAGAATACTGATGGGTCCAGTCAGGATTTCAGAGGTCAGAGTAACACTATCATAAAAATGGGGTCCAATTAGTGGAAGTGTTGATTCTTCAATACACTCTTTTAGACAACTTTGGAGAGAAATAATGAATAATAATGAAAGGGACACTTCTTCCAGTATTGCTCTCATTTAAGCTGTGCTGTTTGTAAAAGCACCATGATCACAAGCAACTTAAGTGAGGAAATTATTCATCTGACCGACAATTCCAGGTCCCAGTTCATCGTTGAGAGAAATCAGAGTAGGAAGTCAAATGTGCAGTTCAAGCAAAGGCTGGATGGAGAGACAGCTCTTTGCTAACGTGTACTGTTTCCATCAATGTGCTGTTGCTATGAAGAGACACCATGACCACGGCAACTCTTATAAAGGAAATCATTTAACCGGGGCTGGCTTGCAGTCCAGAGGTTTAGTCCAATATCTTTATGATGGAAAGCATGGATGCATGGTACTGGAGAAGAAACTGGGAGTTCTACATCCGGATCCTCAGGCAATAAAGAGTGAAAGACACTGGGCCTGGCTTGACCATTTGAAACACCAAAGCCCACCTCCACTGACACTCTCCAATAAAGCCATATCTCCTAATCCCTGTAAAATTGGACTACTCCCTAATGACCAAGCCTCTAGATAAATGAGCCTATGGGCTCTCATTCCTATTCAAACCACCATAAACACATGTTGCTCTTGCCGTGGAACAGAGTTCAGTTCTCACCACCTAGTTTGGACTGCTCACAAATGCCTGTAACTCCAACTCCAAAGGATCTGATTTTTTTCCTGGCCTCCTTGTCTATTTTCACTAGCATGTAAAATGCTTATACACAGACACAAATGGAGACATGGACACAGACACAACCACACAATCATACATACACAGACAAAGACATAAACATAGACAGGCAGGCACGCACACAAACATGCACATAATTAAAATAAAATATAAGTTTAAGATAAGACAGAAACTACAATGTAATACTGCATGTTGGGTTGCTTGAAGGATCATGCTTCCCTAGGTTTCTTATACAATTTATGACCACATGTCCAGGGAATAGTACCACCCACAGTGGGATGGCACAATGGGTCTTCACTGATTAAGAATCAAGATAACCCTCCACAGATAACCCATAATCTAATCTGACCTAGGCAATACCTTAATTAAGATTTACTTCTCGGAGTACCATAGGCTATATCAAGTTAACTGTTAAAGCTCACTAAAAGATGGAGAGATTAATATACCAGGTCTTAAAATATAAATTCTCATATCTACGGGTAAAAAAGTCTTACCTAAAAATTATGTATGGATATTGAAATATTTGATACAACTTTTGCTTTGTATGAAAGGGTAAAAGAGCATGAATAATTGAGGATTCTTGATTGAAGTGATAGCTTTTGGTACCATTAAACTATATACAGATATAAAAAGATAAATTTGGAGAAAAATTTAACAACCTTAATTTTTGTTACTTGAGTTCACTTACAGCATTACTCAATAACCGTATTAAGTATTCTGAAATTATAAAATTTTTAATATTCAGAAAGTATAAATCACTGCACAGTTTATTTGGTTTTAGAAGTTGTACAAGTTAATGATGCAGATTGTGGTCCCATTTGAATAGAAATTATGTTGGAGATGTCAGTGTATTGATTAAAAAATTAAGAGTAGCATGTGTTGGATTCACAGGAACTGAATATTACATCCTTTAAAGAAAAAATCCTCAGATTAAAGGGATGTGCATGTGTCAAAAAGCAATGAAAACTGAAAAGCAAAATATTGTAATTATAATAAAAAATAATTATATTTAGAGGAAAAGGTAAAAAATACTCACTATCCTGAAGATAAAGCCACAAACTCCAGGTCAGGAGCACAGAAGTGTTCTGAAGAATCCCAGTAATGGAAAAGACTGAGAAGAGAATCTCTGAATGAGAGCTTAGGCAATTGAGATTCACATCTCAGAGTAGTAGCTGTGAAGATTAATATTGATTCTCAACTTGATAGAATGAAGAATGCCTAGGAGATAAGGCTCTATGATGCCTTGAAGGCTGTATCTAAATTAGGACAGCCTCAGGCCTTGCCTGGGAGGGGATTATCTTGATTAGGTTAATTCCTGCAGGAAGACCTAACTATCGTAAAAGTAGATGATACAATTCCCTGGACTCGGATTACACACAGAGAGGAAACATGAGCATCAGCAGTCATTTCTCTTGACATTGTGTGGATGCAATGTGACTGGCTAGTACCTTCCTTCCACCCAGACTCTCCACTTTGATACCTACAAATTGTGGCCCCAAATAAACCCTTGCTTCATTGAGTTATTTTGCTCATAGCAACAAGAAAAGCTAACTACAAGACAATTTTAGCAGACATCAATTTCTATCACATGTAGCTAGAAAGAAAAATGAAGTCTGTCCTACCAATTTGAACATACCAGGAAACAAACATAATTCACCAACTTGAAGAAATCTTTTGAGATAGTCTAAGCATTTATTTGAAAGCAAATGGGAAGTAAATTTGAAGAAATAATAATTAAAAAAACAAAGGGAGGAAACAAATAATGATATCATGAACAGTTTAGATGAACCAACAGATAGGTGCACTCATAAAAATTAAACTATCAAGGATGCCAGAAGTGGGAATCATTTTACTGAAAACACATTAAGGGCAGAAGTACAGATTGTCAGAGAGATGAGGTGGCAATAAAATGTTTCATCTATTCATTTGGAGTTTGCGCTGACTCTACAGCCTGCACCTCATTGGAGAGTGGTCTTCCCTAGTTTTTAATTCATACAGCAAGTATATCTCAATATTATAAGTGCTACAGGAAAAATCTGACAATTTGAAAAATTTTAAGATTTGACAATTGCCTTAAAGGCTGAAGTAATTAAATATTCAGACACCTGAATACAGACTTCCATTTGGTCTTTCCGTCAGTTCTCAGGGGGATAACTGAGTCTTCTGAGAAGTACATAGTGATTAACAGGCAGAGTTATAAATGGAACAGACATGACCACATATATTTTAAGAGGGTATTTTTAAAATCTCTCAACTCTCTTAGGATATTTTATATTTAGATTTTTATGGTGTTCAAGTTAATACATGAATACTAGTTATTCCTTCATATTGCATGTAACTGGCATTTTAAACACTCATTTTAAGTTTTGTCTTAATTTTAAAAGCACCAAATGAAAGCAATTCCATATTTCTTTTATCATATTCTCATATTACATATTTTAGTGAAATCACGACTGTTACATTCTTATAAATTCATCTGCTTACTTTTTCTCTTCCTAGTTGAAATGAAGCCCTAGATTATTTGTCTCCTTGTCTCTTCAGCACGTAACCCACTGGAGCTATAAGTGGAAAAGCAGATCATATATTAGGTATTAAGATGTGTTTTACATAAATATGCATGCTACACATAATGCATAATATACATCATTAAATTGTTATAACTCAGCCTTATAAGGATTCCTGTAACTGATAATATGACTAAAAAACAGAGGAGTCCATTTGTTGTCGGGAAATTCAGGTCACAAGAATGCAAAAGGAACGGGTAAGGAAGTAAGAGACAGTACTCCAACCAAGGAGGAACTTCATCCCTAACTTTAGAGTCATTCAAAGAACAAATTATTGGAAATCGAGGGACCTACCTCATCCTTTAAGCAAATGTGAGTTAGGTTTCCATTGCAGTGATAAAACACTATGACCAAGAGAGCTTGGGAAGGAAATGATTCATTTCATCTTACACATCCAACTAAACAACCTCTCACTGAGGGAACTCAGAATAGGAGCTCAAAGCCAGAACTGAAGGCAGAAACTGATGCAGAGACCATGGAGAAGTGGCGCATATTAGCTGAGTTCTCATGATTTGCTCAACTTACTTTATTGTAGCACACAGTGAACGGCACCCTCCCAAATCCATTGGCAGTCAATAAATAAATAAATAAATAAATAAATAAATAAATAAATAAATAAATGAATAAATAAACCCTCAGACCTGGCCACAGTCTAATCTGGTGGGGCATGTTCTCAACTAAAATTGCCTCTTCACAAAGAACTTTGGTTTGTGTCAGTTTGACAAAACACTCGCCCAAATAGAGGAGTATTTAAACATGAGATTACGTATTTGACTGGTGCATCAGGAACTCTGGGCCCCATCACAGTTTCTTCATTATTTAATGTGCACACAGGATGCCCATTTTACTAAAATTAAGAGAAAAAGAAGACTTCATGGAATTTCGTGGGGATTAGCATAGGTAGAATGTATGTCAAGCTAAAAGTTTAGAGGACACCTACGTGCAGTTTGTACATTTATTTATTCTTATTTATTATTCTTATTTATTTAGTCTATGAAAATATAGACTCCTCATATTGACTCAGTTATAACACATCACACCTATATTTGCTAAATCTACTGCTTATTCTAAATAATATATACATTTTTAATATTTAAGATCCTTAGTTTATCTCTTTTTTCTGGATATACAACAGATGGCTTTTTGTTTATTCTGTTTTTTTTTTCCTAAGGATAATTCACATCAGCTGTTTCTACTTGGGCCATGACAGAGACTGAAAGTGTAGACATTCCACAAGGACGTCTACAAATGTGGTGATGGTTTTAGACACACCAGAATTTGTTCCTTATCTGCTTACCAAATAATCCAAGAACTTAGGTTTTCACTATTAGGACAAATGTTTAGACATCAGTCTAAAATAAGACCTTTGATTGGCGTAGAAAAAAATGCTTTATTATGATGATAAGAAGAATGTGTTTTGGCATATTGAAGCATGATACCAGAACTTATACCGAATCATATATTAGCTGTAAATTGCCTCTTTCCTTTGTTTATACTTTCAATTTAGACCACAGAGTGCAGAACTTACAAAGTCAACTCCCTTAGCAGCTTTTTCAGTTCTTTAAATTCTTCTAAAGATGAAGCTGCATTAATTTTATTTCCTATATTCACAACTATGGCCAGATAATTCAAAGACTCTGATTCCAAGAACCTGTTGGGAAAGACTTCATACGTTTAATACTGTGTTTTAATTGATTGCCATTTACTATATCCTTCATTTGTCATTGTCACTCAGGTTCAGCTGCTTGTGAAAGCCTGTGGGGTCTCTGTTCATGAGTTGAAAGCAGCATTAATGCTTCTAGGTAGGAATATTTGTTTTCATTCCAGGTTTACTCAAACTCTGGCATTTTTAAGGCTTCTAAAGCTCTTAACACAATGGTAGTTCTTGCTTGGTGCACATTTTATTGCAGTCCTGGTCGCTCGTATTTGGCCAACAAAAGTTTGCACCTGGGCCATTTTCCACAGCTGTATAGTTTTCTTCCTATCTATGTTCATCAATTGATTATATGTATCAGGTTCAATCTAACTTCTGGATACAAATATTTTACTCTAGTATTAGTGTCTGGATGGAGCCATAGATGCTTGCTTAGTCGCTGCCATGATTTGAAGTCATATGCAAGGAGCAATGTCCTAAAGATGAACTGAGGTTCTCCACCAACCTTATGGCTCAAGTGCACGTGGAACTGACATTTCTCTTGATGTATATTCTATGTTCTGCAGTTGCAGCATTCTTTTAGAAGCGTTCTATTATGTTTTGAGTTAAACCTTCATAATGCATAATGTTGGCAGCAACTGTTAAAAGTAATTGGAGCACTGATAGCAAAGACAAAGCAAAAGACTAAATTGGCATAGCAAGTGTAATTAGCACTGTGTCGAACACTGCCCGCAAGTCTACAGCGAAGAACTGTATTGATTTCTTCACTGTGTTTTCTTATTTGCTAACAGTTTTACAAGGCATTTGTATCAAAGGAAAATGCTAATCTTGTATGTCAATTTCTTTCTCTTAACTTTTGAAGGTCTGAGAATTATTAACAGAGAAATTGATCAATGATCACTAAATAGCTACCCAAAATATGAATTTACCTTAAGAGTAGAATCAAGTTATTACAGCTTGAGCATGTGTACATTTTTATTGTAGCTCTCAAGGGAAAAATGCTTTACAATTAACTCAAATTTACTAAGATTACTGAATTGAAGAATAATGGTAACTGATACTTTATCAATTCATACTTAAAATATGAACTACTATCTTATTATTTGTATTATTAAGTACTTACTTGTTAGAAACTTTGATGTATATAACAATAGTTCAAAATTAACTAGAATGACTTATCTATTTCAGAAAATGTACATGAAGATTAATCAATTTGATATACAAAGTATGTCATTTGAACTTTGTGACTTAGTTTTGTGTTTGGGTAGAGTGTTCAACTAGAGGGTCACAGGGAATAAGAGATGGACATCATTCAATTTATTTATTTATTTAAAACAATATTTCAAATTCTTTCTTTTGAGTTCTAAATTGAGTAATACTTATTGAACCTTCTATTACATCTGCAAAATACTTCCTCCTCTCTCATTATACAGTGCTTTTTTCATTGGCAAAGGGTGATTTTTCAAAAGATTGCCATCATTTCTTGAATCCCACTTTGCCCAAGTTTAGTACCACTGCCCTGAAAATTGTCACCATTGTACTTCTCCATCTTCCAATTGTCACAGTCCCCCATATTGGCAAACCAAATTCCTGGAAAAGGTCTTTTAAAATGCTTTTCCTGTCATTCACTGGCTATGCAGAGCAGGCTTGCAGGACAAAGATTTTGATGGCTAATTGACTGACCATAAACTCTATGGTACAAGACCGGAAAAGCATTATCTCTGAAACATCCAGTTGTTTAGGTGTGAGTGCAGGAAGGGTTGCCTGCTTTGTAAGTTTTCACCCTTGTATTAACTAAAATGAGCTTTTATTCTTGACCCAATTTTTCACCACATACCATACGGCCTTTGTTCTCCTGACAGTTACTGGTCCTCACAAATGATGAAAATTAATCTTTTTCTTAGGACCCCACATGAGAAATTTACCAGCTAAACATTCAAAGGAGAAGAGTTTCACAGGAAATATTCTCTCTTTTTCTAATAAAGCATTTGTGAATAGCAAGAACTCTGTATAATATACACATACATTTTAATTTTAAAGGTTTGATGTTCATTTTATTAATGTGATCATTTTGCTTGCATGTGTGTTAGTGCACCTTGTGCATGTAAGTACCATTGAAAGTCAGAAGGTATAGATCCTCTAGAGCTGTAGATAAAAAGAGTTGTGAGTTTCTGTATGAGTACTGGGAACCAAATCTCAAAAAGAGCATCCCCCCCCCTCTCTCTCTCCTCTCTCTCTTACATACACACATTCATTAAAAATTACAAAATGAGAGAGCTAAAGTCGAATTAAATCATAGAATAACAGCAAAAATTTTGAGAGAAATTTATATTTTTCCATCGGGAAACGTTTCATCTGTGGGTTTGTTATCTGTGGGTGAAATGACTTGAACATGGTAAGGTTTATTGCTTCCCACAAGAGACATGTTTTAGTGACAAAAAATGCTCACATTGAGATAATTTCAAAGGCAAATTCATAAACATTTTTGTGGGTTGTGTCCATCAAAATGCATCCTTTAAGGTTTACTTTTGCATAAGCAATCTTTTTCTTTTCTCTCTACCTGGATAAAGAAATCTTCTCTTGAGTAGCCTTCCTTACCCCATTTGTATCCACACTAGAGGGAACTGGTTGACCTAGTTTACATGTAAACAGCAAATATCTTTATTTTCTATCAAGGATTGACTGTTGTGTTTCAGCACAAACCCCTCTGAAACCAATTAATACTGGTATCTGACCTACATAATGGATTGTGAACCACCTCTTTTTCCTTTTTCTTTTTGTTATGTTCCCCCTTTTCAAAGGAAACATGATTTTTCACACAGCCTCATGTCAGTCCCTTGGGTAAATGTATAAATGTGTATAGATCACATGAAACAGATTTCCAAGTTGCTCTTTATCCAACACTTTTACATTATTACATAAGTTTTAAAGAAAATGATATTGCCCATATTTCCTAAGTCCAATTTGTATTTCAGAGCTGGCAATGTTAAATCTGTCTACTTATAGGCACAGGTCCTGGGATAAGACAGTGAAGCAGCATTTCCTTTCAGAAAATTTGAGAAAGAATAGTTATGTTTTTGCAATCTGTTAGTGTCATGTTTGTACTTTGCACTTAACTTTTCCAATTAAAGTTGATGACTGATAATTGTTTAGTGTTATTGGGAATTGATTTAATGCTTAATCTGTAGTCTATTTTCTCAAATATTTTGGATACACATAATATTATATATTATCTCTACTGATAGTTTTCAAGGGTCCAGCATATGCTTATGTTTGTCATTCATTTTATCTATTTTTCAAGATAATTCTTATGTGGATTAATGATTGGTCTAAATAATCTATCAACTGTTTGAGAATTTGTGTTAAAATCTCCACACACAAGATACGATTTAATTTGTTTTCATAACTTTTTCATACTGGTATTATATACCTTAAAACTTTGGTTTGAAACTTAATGTATTTCATCTCTCAAAAGTCCTCTTTTAAAATCATTGATATTTATTGAATGGTGTGTGATGTCTTTTGGGAAACTTTTCCAGATGAATTTGCTTCTGAATTAGTATTTTGAATAATCAACAGTTTATGATTAGATGATCATTTATTAGAGTGTCAGCTACTTGCAAACTTAATGTTTTCTTTGATGGTTTGCTTTTTTCCTTGTTTGAGTATTAATTATAAAATTTTATTTCTTTTAAAGTTAAAGAACTATTTTTTTTATTTTAGAGAAAGAGTTTCTCTGTAGCTTTTGGTGACTGTCTTGGAACTAGCTCTTGTAGACCAGGCTAGCCTCGAACTCACAGAGATCCTCCTGCCTCTGCCTCTTGAGTGCTGGGATTAAAGGCATGAGCCACCATCACCTGGCAGTTAAAGAACTATTTATATTGTCTCACTTACTTTTTCTCTCAGTGCATGCTTGCACGTGCGCTTGCTTGGGTTATAGAAAACACACTGGATATCTACTTTACTTTTCCTTTTCTATGTGTACACAATGGTAAATTTACATGTTTTCTTTATGATTTGAGCGTAACAGGTACTAGCGTAGCACACTTTCTTTTGTCCCAAAATCAGCTCCCAAATAAAGACACAGAGACTTATTATTAGTTATGAATGCTGGGCCTTAACTTATGCTTTCCTAGTAGCTCTCACAACATAAATCAACCTGTTTCACTTCATCTACACTTTGCTTTGGGGCTTTTTAACTTTCTTTAATTCAATACATCCTACTCCGTGTCTGGCTGGCTGACTGGCAGCTGCCTTGCTGCCGGTTCCCTGGTATCTTCCTTTTTTTTTTTTTCACTTGTTCTCTCTTTACTTTCTGAACCTAGATTTCTCCTGCCACTTATTCTCTCTGCCTGACAGCCCCATTCTCTGCCTAGCTAGTGACCATTCAGCTTTTAATTAGAACAGTCAGCTGCCTTAGGCAGGAAAGCCATACATCTTAACATCATTAAACAAATGCAGCATAAACAAAAGTAACACACCTTTACGTAGTTAAATAATATTCTGCAAAATAAACAAATGTAACACATTTTTCATAGTTAAAGTGATATTTCCCAATGTACTTATTTCATTTAAACATTATTAAGATTAGAATATCTGTAGAAATAATTTGGAATTGTTTCTCTAATTTTCATGAAGTGTTACGTATTAGTGAAAGTTGAAGTGTATTTGCATGTTTAACTATTCTTGGCCCATTCATATGAGAGAGAATTAAACTTCACATTCATAATAGGTTTTGTTCTTAATCATGGACACTGAGAGAAAGGTGTCACTGTACTCCAAGGATCTGTCGTATACAGCAGAGGGATCTAGTCATCTCACTTGCTAATTGGATGGTTTTTAAAGTTTTCTTTATTCCATCCCACTTCCAACAGTGCTATTGTTCTTCAATGGCCTTCTTTTCTGTGAGCGTCATTTTCAGTGTCACCCCTTACAAAGACATGAGACCAGCCCTTGTCTCCTTTTTATAAAATGTCACTAAATTTGCTGCTAGGTTACATGGAACAGCAAATCTAAGAAGGTACCTCCTTAATGGAAGTCTGACATGATTTTTTTTATTTCTCTTGTCATTTTTTCACCTGGAGCTTCTATTTCTTTCTTAAGTTAAAGTTAGATTTCATTTTATACATGCATTGGAGAATATTTCCAATATCCGGTCCACCATGCAGCCCATATATGGAAGTCTTAATTCATTCTCCATGCAGCAGTCAGAGTAATCTTTTCAAAGGGAACATCCCATGCTTCAAATCCTTCTAATAACTTTCCAGTGATCCTAGGATTAAGACAAAGCTCCTAAACAGACCAACCACTGCCTGGGTGCATATTTCTACCAACGCTGCAGCTTGATTTTGTTCTACATTTTCAAGAACTCTTTGCTATTCAGGAACTGCAGTCAGTTGCCGTGTTGTCAGGGCGGTCAACATGCCCTTCTCGCTGATTGATTCTATCTCCTCCCAAAGTCAGTTCTAGCCCAGCTGTCTCAACATAGTCTTCCCTCACTTCCTAAGTTGATCGTGTTCTCTGCTTCCGTGTAGCACAGCTCATGCATCAGATCACTTATACTTAAATATCATCTGTATATATGTATATAAAATCACTCTATTCATATTTGGATGTCTAGTCTGTAAATTTTCTGAAGGAAACACACTGATTTTTATGCTTTGTGACACATATGGAATAAAGCTGTCATACTGGAAGTAGCATAAATGTAAATGTGGGCAACATTTTATTTAAAAATATACTATTTTTACTTCTTCATTCAGAACGGATACCTTAAATGAGGACAATTATAAATAAATGTAGATCTCACATGTCCTAGTGTCAGGGCAACAGCCTCATCCCTTCTTCCTCCCACCCCCTCTATGGGACTGTAGGACCATGGAATAGGTACACATCAGATGATGCTCTGCCTCCTCATGAGGGTGGTCATTATAGGTGGTATCTATTCAACACAGTTCTGTCTTATACTTCATAAGAGTTCGGGTGAGACAAGGCACCTCTACCTAGTCTTTATTCCCTCCTAGGTTCTATACATGTATTCTGAATATATATATATTCAGAATACATGTGTGTATATATATATATATCTTATAACTAATACATATATATATCTTATAACTAATGAGATGGGCCAGGCTAAACTCCCAAGGAAGAAATGTTTAGTCTTTTTTCAAGCAAAAAGGTTTTTTACCAGGAAATATTAAAAGGAGACTATGTAGGGTAAACATCGATGAGTAATGGACATGGGGAATCTTGACATATATGATATGTTAGTCCAGACTGTCCATAGGACAGAACAGATGGTGTGGGAGGGGTGGGATAGGAAGGATGTCTTAGGTCAGGCGGATCACATGATCAGAGGGAGAAAAGTTCCCTAATACCTTTTCAGCACACTATATAGCTAAAAAAAGCCTGCTAGTAGAACTGTATCATGGAAAGCACAGCCTCTGAATCAGTGATACAAACAGCAGAGTCCCTTCAAATGCTGACACTTCATGGATGACAACTATGTGCATCTCAGACTCCAGAGCCTGGAAAACCTGAACTTCAACATCAAGGGTTACATTAGAAGAAACACACCTTGTTGCAACAAGAAGACACAGTAAATGCATTTCCCCCATATGCCTTTATCCTTTCTAATCCACTCCATTCCTCACAAATTAAACGCTCCAGCCCATATTAAAGAAAGGTATTCCAGTCAGTTTTTTGGTCCACAGACTGATATCTGTGACATCACAAACTCTCCCACCTATAATGCTTCATCAGTCTCGAAGCATCCCTCAATCCACTGAAGTTCGCTTCTCAAATAAACCATCAATATGGATAAAAATGCAGAATATGATTAAGAACCTATTTGCATCTGCAATTCTGTCCATAGAAAACCATTGCAAAACTTTTTCTACCAAGTTAAAATATTCCCTTGAGGAGGGATCCAATGCAATAGCTTTCTATAGACCGAATTCCAGATGCAAATAGGTACTTAATAGAGCTTACTAATGATTAGGATGCTCAAGAAACATATCCCATTTAGGAGGCTCACAAAACATACTAGGCTCATGAAGCTCAGAAATATACATGGCTCACAAGTTACTCTCCCCAACATCCTAGTGTCGCAAAGCAATAAATTGATTCATGGAAAGAAAGAAATTTCAGTGGAGTAGTTCAGAAGTTTAGTAGAGAAATTGATAGCACAGTTTTTATGAGTTATTACTTATGAGGGGCTAGGAATTTCAGTGGCATTGGTGTCTTTTAGTCACCCATGCATGGATAAATGCCCCGAATAAAAGCATTGATTTCTCACCTTAGACCTGAATGGAATGCTTCATTTGGTTTGCCCTGGGCACCCCTTCTAGAGTGAATAGATGTCTATTAGTAGCTCCCTAGGATGAGTCACATAAGCGCAATAGTGTTCATTTGCATTTTCTGTTTTCATTGGCTAGATTTTACGTGGATCTACAGGAAAACTGCAGTCAAGAAGAGAATTGAAAACCCAAAGGAGAGCGTGAGCCAGAGTGCAGGCAACATTTTCCTTCAAGAAGAGTTCTAAATAGTAAGACAAATACAAGCAAACTGGCTTTATTTCAGAGGAATGATAACAGAAGCATATCTGAGATTAGAATAGGAATGCAACAAAATAGAATCTAAGTATGAATTAAGGGTGGAATATCAGTAGTTGCATCTACTGAGAAGATAGTTCATTCCTGGTGAATTACTTTTTGTATCCCCTTATTTCAATATGATTTTCACCTCAGTTTAGTGGGCAGAAAATATTAGTGGGAGGAAAATAATTATTTTCTTCATTCTTTCATCGATTCAATTTTCACACTTGAGAATTTCTCTCCCTAAATTTTCCCCCTCTCTGTTTTCTGTAAGAGTGTTTCAATCTGTAGTCCTGGAACTTTTTGCGCTAGACACTCAGAGATTTGCCTGCCTCTTCTGCTTCCCTCCTGAGTGCTGGGATTAAAGTCATATGTAACCCTGACTGGCAAGAAAACCTCTCTTGATTTCCTATGTTGCCCCTGTTGTATCCCACACTATTTTCCTTGGCTCATTCAGTACATCAATAATTTCTTTAGATTGTATTTTCAGTTTTTATCTGTTTTTTTCTTTTATTAAAAATATTCCAAGAAGCTGCAATAAACTTAGCTTTTTTCTGTCTAAAATTTCTTTCAAGTTTTCTCTCAGATTTTTATGGATAGAATCAGCCTCACATTGGGTGTCAGATGAAGATTGATTCTATAAAGTAATCCCACACTAGCTCAGAATTGAGTATGATAAAGTTATTTATTTAGATGTAGACTCACAGATCACAGTCCTCTGAATAAGTAGGAAACAGGAACTGAGTCCTGCAGCCAGGAGAGAAAGCACACGAGCACTTATAGTTTAAGAGACCATGCCCAATTGAGCGGGTATCTTAAAGGCTATTGGCTGAAGGAGTTCCCACGGTGTATTCTCTGCCCTGTCCCCCTATTCCCTGTCTTTCCCACCAGAACAGGATGATCAAGTGGAATGTATTTCTAACACAAGGCAAGGTACAGTCTAAAACCACATGCTATAAATGTTAATAACTTATTCTCTTTTCTTTGGAATCATTTGAGATTGGGATATTTGTCTATAGCTAAAGACAAACAGGCACATATTTGAGTTATGGTGTATATGTAACATTGGAGAGACAACTAAGGAAAACAATCAGTTGCAAAAATTAACTTGAGAAATAATTTAACTGTTCTGATACTAAGTTATATAACTTCAACTTTGGTGTGTGTGTGTGTGTGTGTGTGTGTGTGTGTCTGTGTGTGTGTGTGTGTGTGTGTGTGTGTAAATTCAAAATAAAAATGAGTGATAAGAAACTTCCTGGGGAGCCTGTGCCTTTGTTGGCTTATATAATATGTTGAGCTATTTTAATTCTATAAACACTTTAATAAGTAGACCTCTCTGTTTAAAAGTACCAAATTGTCTCTTTGTTAGTAACAACTGGAATTTGGGGGAATTTTGTCTCCTGATAAAAAAAGAAAAGACATGAACAAACCCAAAACAACAAGAATCTATATGAGTGCTTTTTTTTTTCTTAAATCAATTGGTGCACAAACCTAGAGCCATATTATCCAACAGAAATGTTATATTCGTACTAATTCTTGAGTTTTATTGATGAATTTGTAACTAGGCACAGCATTCTCCATTACATAACAGAGAAGAGAACAAAGCACTGATTGAAACCACACAATCCCTCCCTGCACTGGCACAGATCCTTCCTCAGAATGGAACAGGTTGGATCATACAAGGAGCCCATTTGCCAGAGACTAGATTTTCATAATGTGAGCCATTCTTTCTCTTTGTAATTACAGATAATGTTGCTGGGAGAGCTGAAGACACATTGAATAATGAATTCAACATTATAGCTCTCTATTGTAGGGTATGTCGGGCAGCCTTCTATTTATGTCCCATAGACTTCCAATGTGATTTGGGGTCAGCACTTCTCCATATCTTTGTCATGTCTATCAACCCTCATCTCATTGCCTCTGTGTGATAACTATACATATTTTCAAGCTGTCCTAACTATTTGAAATATATATTTAAAATCAATGTTCACTCCGTCATTTAAATTCTTTTCTTGAAAGAATTGAATTGTCAATAATGCAATAACTATGTATGCCTTTTTTTTTTCCTGTCGAAGCCTCAGTTTATTAGAGATGGGGTACAACTAATATAGGGTATGGAGTTGGGGGGTGGGCACAGGGGTCTGAGCTCTTGTCACGTAGTTCACGTTGGTCATGTGGTCCGTGTTGGTCATGTAGTCAGGAGGTTATCTTCGGTCAGGTCACTGTAGGCCAAGAAGTCAGGAGTTGCCACACCTATGAATTGCTTATGCTACCTTTGGATGATTTAATTCATCAAAAGCACGTACATGCTTGACATTCAGCCTAGGTAAGCTACTGAGACATAAACACCACCAGGATTCTATAGTGGGTCTCTATATACATGAGTTCAGATTTAAAGGAAGCCAGGACTCAGAAGTTCATTAAGGACACTTAAACTTCTCCTAATGTTTGTAGTGTAGCATATTTAAATTATATGCATTTACTATGTTTTCAGAAACTTTTTTTTGAAATCAGAAATAACTACTTTGTGTACTATTAATTTTTAAATATTAAACCTCCTTTTAGAAATCTGTATGTCTCATATGGGCAGCCCTTTCATATCGTCAGTGTACTTTCTTATACTTTTTTATTAGTCTCCTTGAAACCAGTGTGTGTATTGTGAACTTCTTGCTATCTTTTCTTTTAATTTTGAAAAAAGAAAACTTGAATTTTGTGCATGGCAATAAATATTGATCTATTTTCATTCTTCTACGTGTTGCTATCCAATTATACAGCACCATTCTGTTTTCCATTTTATATTTTTTGCTTCTTTGTCAATAATCAGGAGTTATCCTAGGTGTGTGCATTGATATATGGGTCTTTGATTCAGTTATATTCTTCCTCCTGTCTGTTTTTATGCCAATACCAGGTTGTTTTCAGTACTATAACTCTGTAGTAGAGTTTGAAAGTCAGGGATTGTGCTACCTCTAGAAGTTCCTTTATTGTACAGGATTGTTTTGGATATTCTAGGTTATTTTGCCTTTTCATATGAAGTTGACTCTTGTTCTTTTGAGGTCTGTGAAGAATTTTGCTGGGATTTTGATGGGTATTCCATTGAATCTATACATTACTTTGGTAAGATTGCAATTTTTACTATGTTAATTCTACCTACCCAAAAGCATGGAAGATCTTTCCATTTTCTGGAGTCTCCTTCAATTTCTTTCTTCAAAGATTTAAAGTTCTTGTCATACAAGTCTTTCACTTGTTTGGTTAGAGTTACTTCAAGATATTTTATGTTATTTGTGGCTATTGGGAAGGGTAATATTCCTCTGATTTCTTTCTCTATTATCTGTGTAAAGGAGGGCTAAATCTCAACATAAAACCAATCACACTGAATCTTATAGAAGAGAAAGTGGGAAGTATATTTGAACACATTGGCTTAGGAGACTGCTTCCTAAATATAATCCCAATAGCACAGACTCTGAGAGACACAATTAGTCCATGGGATCCTGAAACTGAGATGCTTCTGTAAAGCACAGGACATAGTCAATAAGACAAAACAGCACCCTATGGAATGGAAAAAGGTCTTCATCAACCCCACATCGGACATAGGGGTGATCTCCAAAATACACAAAGAACTCAAGAAATTGGTCATCAAAAGAACAAATAATCAAATAAAAATTGGGGTACAGACATAATCAGAGAACTCTCATCAGATAATTCTCAAATGACTAAAAGACATTTAAAAAAATGCTCAACATCTTTAGCCATCAGAGAAATACAAATCAAAACAACTCTGAGATCCCGTCTTATAGCTGTAAGAATAACCAAGATCAAAAACAATTATGACAGCTTATGCTGGAGAGGATGTGAGGTAAAGGGAACACTCCTCTATTGTTGGTGGGAGTACAAACTAGTACAGTTGCTTTGGAAATCAATATGGAGATTTCTCAGAAAATTAGGAAACAACCAACCTCAAGACCCAGCAATACCACTTTTAGGTATATACCCAAAGGATGCTCAATCATACCACAAGGACATGTGCTCAACTATGTTCATAGCAGCATTATTTGTCATAGCCAGAATCTGAAAACAACCTAAATGCCCCTTGACCAAAGAATGGATGAAGAAGATGTAGTACATTTACACAATGGAGTACTTACACAGAGGAAAAAATAATGACATCTTAAAATTTGAGGACAAATGGATAGGTCTAGAAAACATCATATTGTGTGTGGTAACCCTGACCCAGAAACAGAAATATAATATGTACTCACTCATAAGTGGCCTTTAGACATAAAGCAAAGAAAAAACAGCCTACAATTCACAATCCCAGAGAACCTTGACAACAAAGAGGACACTAAGAGAGACATACATGGATCTAATATATGTGGGAACTAGAAAATGACAAGATCTCCTGAGTAAATAAGGAGTGTGGGGATCATGGGAGAAGGTAGAAGAGGAGGGAGGAAGGGAGAGGATCAGAGAAAATATTTAGCTCAATAAAAGCAATTTTAAAAATGAATAAAAATAAATTAAAATGTAAAAAAATTCTTTCACACAGTATATTCTGAACAAGTTTCTCCTTCCCCCATGCCTTCAAGATCTTTTCTATAACCTCACTCACCCATCTCCACTCCCTCTCTTTCTGTCTTTCTGTAGAAAACAAATAACAGACATATAAAGAAATTAAATAATAGATAAACACACCATCAAAACATAAAGTCTGAAACTATAACATATAAGCTAAATACCAATAGTATAAAAAATACTCGAACAAAGCATTATGAGAGAAAAAATCTACAAAAATTTAATGGCGTTCATTGTGTATTTGACATCTTCAGCTGGGCATTGGGCATACCCTCAAGTTTGTTAGTATACCCAGTGAAATTCCGTTAGAAAAAAGCCAAATTTTTCTTTGCAAATAGGTGCCAGTTGCAGATAGCTTCTTAATTATGTTAGGGATCTTTTGTTCTCTTTTCCCTCTAATCCATCTTGATTAAACATGTTCAGCTCACCCAGACTCTTGAATTCATATGTGCATCAGTATTGTTGGGTCTGGAAAATATTGTTTTCTTGGTGTCCATCTCCTCTGGCTCATAATCCTTCTAGTTTCTCTTCTGTATAGTGCCCTGAGGCCTAAGTGATGAAGGCATCACTTTTCAGAATAAGTGCTCTAAAGTATCTCTAAAGTCTGTC
>NC_022018.1:25582454-25596879 GCF_000317375.1 Microtus ochrogaster
AAAAAAAAGTCTGTCTGTCTGTTCCCTCCATCTGTCTGTACATTTTCTAGTTGTGGGTCTTTGTGTTTGTGCCCAACTATGCCAAGAGGAAGGTTCACTGATAATGGCTAAGATAGGCATTGCTCTACAGTTTTAGAAGAATGTTTAGGAGTCATTTTATTTTATTTTTTTAGCAGTATTTGGTTTTCCCCTAGGCCTATGTCCTATCTAGTCTAAGGTTCAAGGCAATTTGACCAGTGTCAAGCCTGGGTTCCATCTCACAGACTGGGTCATAAATCCAATCAGGAAAAGTGCGTCTAAACACCAGCAATGTTTGTCCACTCTTGCTCTAGTACATCATGCAGCGGGGTCACCACTGTAGATCATAGGGTTTGTAGCTAGATTAATAATTTCCTTTCTTCTCTGGTGCTATGCAGAGCACCTTCCAATACCGTGAATACTAATAGATAAGGATGAAGACTCTAGCTAGATACCAGCTTAACATTTTCATGTTCAATGAGATATGTAAGTGCATCTTCCACAAAAGGTTGTTAGCATTAGTTTGTGAATTGAAACCAATAGATGTTTGTTTTCCATTAGGTCCCTTTGGCCAATGAATCAGCTAGATGCAATCCATTACCTATACTGGAAGTTTCATTTGATGGCAAAACATGTCTGGTTAGGGAATTGTCTCTTCCATTATTTTGTGACTCCATTTAGATTTTTTTCATATATGTAAATCTTTCAAGAAGGTTACACAGTATGTTTCCATAGGACACCTCAAAATGGCGATACTTGTCTTTGTCCATATACCTCCATGACTACTCTCTTCCACCCCTACATCATTCAATACTCCTGCTCCAGTCTCATGCTGCTTTTTCCTTCCTTGGAATATTCCCCCCTCCATCCCAGTCCCTTACTCTAAACCTAACCTCTGTGGTTGTGTAGCAAGTTTATTGAAGGCTTAAAATGAATGTCACTATCTTTTGTTTCTGTATTTATGTGGCATCCCAGTATCTCCAACCTGGTAAATTTAAGAGTTGAGAAGTTACTCCTGATTGAATTCTGGGATGAATCCTTTGAGCTTTAAAAGCTCATTTGGCCCTGATTATAAGGTGTCTTCAAAGGTATGTTCTATTGAACTGAAACACTACCTTTCTGTTCGCTCATCCTTTAGACTGCGCCACAGAACAACTATGCTTAATTCAATCCTTGGATCACTTGAATTTTGAGTGAAACTCAATATCAATTTCCTCCTTTCCAAATAACTGCAAAGAAGACTGACACCTCCAGACACTGACTGCTGTCTGAAACAGCCATCGATGTGTTCAACATTGGTAGCATGGAAGAAAGTACAGAGCATTGTAGAGCATTGGGGTAGAGAGGGGAAGCAGCTGTGGGAACCTCCAGTCCTTTTCTTAGAATGAATGCAGACAAAATTGCTAATGCTAAGTTATTATTTAATAAATATTAATATTAGAATCAATATACGGTGCAATTTCAGGAATCTTACTCAAAACAGTTTTAATGAATTCTGTCACAAAACAATGGGAACATAATGCATACTGGGTGAATATTTAAAATCTTCCTGAAAGTAAAGGAAATGATGTTTTATTTTCTCTGATTGGCTTATATGGGAAAATCCAGATATTCTCATACTTATGCATGAGTTTTAATTCCCGTTTCTTATATTTGAATTAAAATAATACCAAAGATTTGGCTGCAAATAATTGCCTGAAGAATGTTCTCTTGAAGAAATAATTGAATTACATAAATTTTCTTTAAACAAAACACAAATAAAAACTCCAGTGATAATAAAACCATAATACTGTGAAGTGAGACATTGAAATTAAAGATGAACATATTGGAAAGAGTGTGTTACATTGCTTATGATTATAGGCATTAACGATGTTGGTTATAATTCACATTGTTACATTGAACAGCCATGGTGAGACTGCCTTAAAGAACAAGGGATATCTTCACTGTGTTTATTTTATTATAATATTTGCTTTTCCAAAGTGCTTTAAACACAGAACAATGGCTGGATGGCTGGATGGTGGTGGCACATGCCCTTAATCAGGAGGAAGAGATAGGTGGATCTCTGTGAATTCAAGGTCAGCCTAATCTACAGAGTGAGTTATAGAATTGGTTCCATTCATGGCTACTAAGAAACCTATCTTGCAAAGAAAAAAAGAAGAAAGAAAGAAAGGAAGAAAGAAAGAAAGAAAGAAAGAAGGAAGGAAGGAAGGAAGGAAAAGAAAAGAAGGAAAAATGAAAAGAAAAAGAAAGAAAAGAAAAAGTAGAGAAATGGAGACAACGAGATAAAGATGCCTAACTGAGTGACCTGATAGGTCATCACTTACACTAGAGCCAGTGAACCCCTACACCACCAACAATGAAGACTGAAACTGAATTATCTTAGTGAACAAACCACATTAAGAACAAGCAAAACAATGAATCAAATGCACTCAGCATTTTCCTTCTTACGTGTGCACCTCTGTCAATACTTAGGACAAAACAACAGAAGGGAGGAAAGGTTCATGTTGCTCACGATTTCAGAAGTTTTTTCTCCATCTCGGTAGGATGTGATGAAAGTAAGACACCCCAACCCTGTATATCACAGCAGGCCTGGGGAAAAAAAAGAGCTGTGGGAACCAGGAGCTCAGCCATGACCTTCAAAGGCTGGTGCCATACTCCAAAGATTCTAGAGTCTCTGAGAATAGTGATGAGCCTCAGTGGGGGCAGGGAGGACACTGCATATTCAAACTACAGCAAAGAAGAAGAACATGTTTTCATACATTGGGAGTTACATTAACGGGTTTCCAAAGTTCCTGGTATCTAAACCATTCTGAGCATCTTGTCTTCCCTTCATTATACAGAGGAATAGAGGGACAGGCACTGGGCATCAACCATAATAAGATAGGCATTGGGCTTCAACAGGAGAGAAGAGAGAAAGAAAGGCCCTTTGCTGAGACAGCAACAACTTAGCAAAGATCTCTCCAAGTGCAGTTCACTCTGGAAACCCAAAATGAGTATCACAGGATTGTATTCTGAGATTTAGCCTCCAGATGATTCTTTCACAGAGAGGGAAACATGAGTTAGAATGTTGCAGGTAGAAATCTGTGTAATACATAATAAAAGAGTGACTAGCTAGAGAAACATCTGTCAGCCATGTTCACTTGAGGGACAGCACAGATGCAGGCCCTTCACCTGTGCCCATATAAGGGCCAGCACATAGGTTCTGCTCCTTGCACAGTCCTCTTTCCCTCCTTTAATTCTTATTTTTATTCCTTTATTTGCTTTTAATTTTGTTTTTTCATTGTTGTTTTGGCTGTTGTTTGCTTTTTGAGACAACGTTTCTCCGTGTAGCTTTGGAGCCTGTCCTTTGGAGCTTTGGTCACTTTGTAGACCAGGCTGGCCTTGAACTCATAGAGATCTACCTGCCTATGGCTCCCACGTGCTGGGATTAAAGGCATGCACCACCACTGCCTGGCCCCTTTAATTCTTTTATTTACTGTCTAACCTTAATATGGTAAAACAGCTCTGTCTTTTTTTTAAATTTATTTATTTATTAAAGATTTCTGCCTCCTCCCCACATTGGAGCACCGGACTGAAATCCCAAGGTCCAAATCAGGAACAGAAGGAGAGAGAGCACGAGCAAGAAACTCAAGACCGTGAGGGATGCGCTCACACACTGAGACAATGGGGATGTTCTATTGGGAACCCACCAAGGCCAGCTGGCCTGGGTCTGGAAAAGCTCTGTCTTGCCTTGCTTTGCCTCAACCTCTTTCGGGATAGAGTGTCCCAAATGAATGAGATGATTTGGAGATGCTGGGCACCCTGCTGTGCCTCCTGTGTGCTGTGCATATTTTTTACCCCTCTTTCCAGCCAGTCTACATTTCACTGGAACAGTCCCATGTCCTCCTTTTGTCATCAACACCCCCTTCTATATGGATGTGGATTTTTTTTCTTCTTCCTTTTTCTGTTGATTTTCTTCAGCTCCCAAATGTTAATGTTTTATCCACCAGGACTTTCATTCTATTGAACATTCAGACTTCTCACTGCCCTTTGCTCCCCTGGTGCCTTTTCAGGACTTTTAAATCAGCATGCATCCCACAGTTCATCTTTCTAAACATCACCCTCTTCTCGTTTGCTTCCTTTTCCTTCCCTGACTTCACTGTACTAACATAGAAAATTTGAGGCCTTTGTTAGACACAGTTTTGTGGGGTTGAGTCGGGCCCCAGTCAGCAAAACACAGCTGAGACCATGCACAGCCATACATGCTGTAAATGTTTGAGTTCCTGACAAGTAATTCAAGCCTCGGCTGCGTTCTTTTTTGATTGTTTCCTCAGCTGTGTTCTTAAGGCTGCCTAGAAATCCTGTTACATTTCCCTAACCCATTACCCTCCTCTTTGATTCCAAAATGCAAATCTTTTCTTTCAATGGTCTCATTAGATGGTAATAAAATTTTCTATTTCAAGGAGAAAAAGGAATCACAACAAATGAAGAAAAATCACCACAGACTCCCATCACCATATACACCAACTCCTGGCAATCATTTTCTCTGCTTTTAGCATTTTATTGTAAATGGATTTTCTATCATATCTCTGAAGCCAATCGCTCTATGTGTAGCTAGATTCCAGTCCTCCACTATTCCCTATAACATAAAGTCATACTTTTATGTGTCCCATCTGAAAAAGAAAAGGCCCTCTCTTGAATCCATCAGCCCTGACACATCGTTTTTATCCCATTTTCCAAAAAGCTTGAAACTGTCTACATAAACTCAGCACATTTTATTCTCTCTCTTTCTCTCAACCAACCATGGTGGGATTTTTATCACCTTAACTGCTCTGGAGCCATGATTTCTTGGTGTCAAAGTCAACGGGTGTTCCTGTGCAGTAGCACTGGGCATCCTTGATCACTTCTATTTTGATAAAGCACACTTAATTGTATTCTTCAACCTTGTTTTGCCTTTGTTTTTTACATCTTACCACTGGTTATCCATTCTTTTTATCCTTTGATAATAGCTGTTACCTTTTAAGTTCTCCACCCTGAAGAACTCTAGTCCATGTGTCTTCTTGTAACTAATCGTTTCTCTTGACATTTCATCATGATCCTCTGATGTTTTAACAAATATTCTCAGAGCAATGAAAATCAACATGAAATTTATATATATGACTTTGCTGGGGTGAGGTGGGATGTCCACAAATTTGAATGACTAATCTTAACAAACTTTTAAGTGTTAAAAGTCACTATGTTTACTTGATCTAGGTGTTAACAAATGAGACACTTGCCTAATAATAATGAGATACCTAATTTTGGCAGCATGGAGACAACTAGAAAGTAAACAAGAATTCAAGGGGCGTAGGTAAATATGGAATTTAAAGGTTTTCAAGTAAATCAGTCTGTTGTCTGCTGGATGATGTGGACCAGGGTCTTACTGCCTTATTATGAGACCATCATCTGCCTACTCGTCCCCGACACAAAGCTTAGTAGCATACAGTAAATTATTGCATGCTATGGAAGGGCACATAATGAGGGCCTGGCACTTAGACGATCTGAGATGACTTTAGACTTTATAACGCAAAATGTCTACAATCTGGATTTGGTGCCTCATCATTTAAAACCATGTGCATGTGTTTAAAACCTATTTCCCCCCTAAGAACACAGTTAAAAACTTGACTGAGTTCATCATAAGATACATTTTGGATTCTGACAGTTGTTTTTAAAAATGAGATTTCTTTTTTTTTTCTCAAGAGAAAAATATTAATGTCATGTGGTATGTTAGTTACTATGGTAACCACACTTTTGTGTATTTTCCCCCATAATAATTTGAACTGACGCTTAAACCTGAGGGAAAAAAAAAACATGTCTGTGAAGGAGTTAAGTTGCTGCTTCACCAGAGGTCAGCGCTTCAACCTTTCCCCATTCTCCCTGTTCTTCCAGAATCTGATTTGACATTTATTCACCCAAATTCATATCCAGTCTCCTCAGTTAACTGTGAAACACAACACACGTCTCATATGGAAGTCCTATGTAAAAGCCTATTGTGGGTTTCTCCATTTCCTTCAGCTGATAGAAAAAGCAGGTGAATTTACCTTTTAAGCTTATCGAGCCTTCTCGATTTAGCACAGAAAGTATAACTCCACTTTATATGGTATTTTTTTCCCTTGTCTCCTCCCAGATCCTCTCCACTTCCCTTCCAAAACAGGCATATAAAAAAGACAGACATGAATAAAACCAAGCAAAGAAACAGGCAAGAAACAAAGAAATAACGCGCGCGCGCGCGCACACACACACACACACACACACACACACACACACACACACACACACATCGCATTCACACACAGAAACTTCAGGCTTCTTAATGAGTGTCTGAATGTGAGCCAACAGTTAAGTCACACAATTCTAATTCTTCTCAATTCTAATGATACTGAACGAGGCTTAGATTATCCAACAGTTAATGTGAAGTCAGCCCTCTCCTCCTTTAGGAGCATCAGTGCCATTGCAGCAGGAAAACCCAATAGCCACTCTGCTCTGGCTTTTATGGCTTCATTTAAAGAGTGCCTGAAATGTATCACCTGCATCCTAAGGTTATAAAATTATATCAGAAGTGAATTTAGATTTGTTTCATTAGATTTTTACTTGCTGATATTATAATAGGAATTATTTAAAAACTTTCAGAGAAGTAGACTTGTAAATCCAGCATGTATTATTAATGTATGGATTTGGATTTGTGTCCAAATAGCCATTTAACACAGTCACTATGCAAGGTATATGAGCTTTTGAATGACACCCCAAGGTGTATTGCAATATGTTTAATTTCACCTAAAATATAAATAGAAAATAAAATTATATAACTCAGGTCAAATCAGAATTAGTACTAACTTTAGTCAATATTTTGTTCAGGAGACTTAGGGGAACAGTCACTCTGCATATCACAGGACAGTAAAAGGAAAGATCCCTAATGGATGTAATGCTGACACCATGTAGAAAGGAGGAATTTTACTTCTAAAATTTAAATTAAAAGCAAACTTGGACATCTGGGTGATGGTGGTGCACACCTTTAATCCCAGCATTCAGGAGGCAAAGGCAGGTGGATCTCTGAGCTCAAGGCCAGTCTGGTCTACATACAGATTTCCAGGATAGCCAGGGCTACACAGAGAAACCTTCTCTCTCTCTCTCAAAAAAAAAAATCTTCAAAACCATACTTGCACATATGTTAACTCATATGCATTGCCTATTTGTACACTTATATTAGTATATTGCTTTGAAAGCAGAATAGAAAAACTAAATATCTGTCATTGGTCATTTGAAAAAAAATAAGAAATTATTATCTCACATTTTTAAAAACTTTATGTGTTATAGAGATGTATTGTCACATATATAGTATTAATAGGTTAATTATATTATATTTCTGAAATAGACCTTGGAAATGATATTCTTTAATCTCAAATATGTATGGAAAGTAAGAAAAGACTGACATATGAATTACCGATACTTTACACATATATGTATACCTTATATATGGTATTATATATTAAATTATAAGTTGTATATAAGTTTATGTAATATGTCATTTGTTACATGATAAATGTTCACCAAATACATAGTATTTATTTAACATGTATATTATTATATATGAAATGTATACATTAAAAACATACTTAAAACCTGGATTCAAATTGAAATTAACAGTATTATTTGTTTTTATAATGGTAAAAAATACATATTATTGGGAGATACTCCTCATCACACAGTTAATCCCCAAAACCTTTCAGAGATCACAAACTGACACAGACGACCTCTGCCAGCTGGCTCAAAGACTCGAGAAACAGCTGAGAAACTCCTCTTTTGGGGAGTTTCTTCTTGCTATGTAAGCCCAGGGTGGAGGTGTAACATATACTAACCCCTATCTCCTGTGATTCCAGGATGAGCTCCTATCCTGGGACAGACCTTTAGGATACTTGGGTTATCATCCTCACAATTATGCAGTATAACACGTCTCACTTAGCCAATGCTACATTTCAAAGAGTAATAGAGAATAGGAGCCATGCCATGATCCTGGTGATATCATACCTTCTATAGTAATCAAGTTTAGCCAGGAAAACAGAACACACATGCACACAAGCACACACACACACACACACACACACACACACACACACACACAATGTATTGCTTGGTTACAGGAAAACAATTGAGAAATGATTTTAATCAGTGTGATGTACTTATGCAAACGTGGTATTCTATAGTGTATCTGGGGAATAGTAGCAGTGTTATGAGAATATTAATAAGAAATGCAGAGAAGCAAAAGAATACTTCTCAGATGGCCTCTTGTACCACTTTAACAGCAATTTTTATAAAATCTTATCATCAGTGTAATTTTTAGGAATTGACACTTTTATAAAAATTGGTAATTGTAAAGACTTAGAAAAGACCTGACTGTGGTACTACTAACTGAAGAAGCCCGTAAAGGAAGTGATAATCCTAGTTGTCGCTTTGGTGGGATCTAGACTCACCTAGGAGAAGAACCACTGAACATGGCTATGGGATTGAGCTGGGATAGGAAGACTCACCCTGAGTATGGGCATCACAACTGTATTGGCTGCGGTCCTAGTCTGACTGAAAGGGAGAAAGCTAATGAAATATCAGATTCTGTCACTCTGCTTCCTGATGGCAGAGTCAATGTGAACAGCTGCTTCAGGCTCCGGCTGCAATGTCTTCAGTATTTTAGGATTGCACGTTAAAATATTTCACCTAACAATCTCTTCCTTCCTTAGACTGATCTTGTTGAGCATTTTATCAGGGCAACCAGGAAAGTAACATCCACAAGTAGCATGAGAGATAATGAATATCATAAACTCAGTTGGTATCTAACACAGTAATGTGAACACGGGCACACATTTAAATGTGAAATTAGGTACATGAATCAATCCTTAGTTACATTTATTAATATATAGCCAAATAAAAGTTGCTCTCAGCAGCAGTTTAAGGAGAATTGGAACATCATCCTGATCTAGAATTGAGCTGGCTCCAAATTGCTAGAGCAAGGACCTGGGTGGATAGGGGCTGAACGTTGAGGTCTTTGGCTGTGTGTGTTTTCTTCTGTAAAGTTTCTGCCACGCTCTGATGTGTGCTCTACGGAGAGGACTCCTTCCCTTCTTGAACTCCTCCCACATTCAGAGTGTTGCTGTGTATTGTTCAGGATCCTTGGCTATGGATAGCATGCAGAAGACTCTATGAAGTCGAAGCTTGGCCAACCATACGCAGAGTTTGGAGCGAAGCTTTGCTTTCCCTGCCTGTCATTTCTGCATGCTTTACATTTTTACATTGCTGCATGTGTTGTGTTGCTTCCCAATCCTCATTGACCAGTAGTCAGTCTGTAAAAAATACTCAAACAGTGCTCTGGTCTCAATGGAATGTGTCCCCTTTTGAACCTTTTCCAATGTCAGGCGCTTTCACATCTCCGTTGAATCTTTATACACATTGATAGTTTTCTTAAGTCTTCAAGGCTAATGTTTATGTCCCTTCTCTTAAGGTACAAATCTTTGGAGAGATTTATCATAGTGAAAAGGGAAATTTCTAAGCTTCTCTCCTATACTTTCACCAGAAAGAGTGTTTAGCCCAGCCTTGCTACTTCCAATCTTTGTCATGAGCACCCAGGAAGAGTTTATGTCAATACACCTCTAAGTGTGGACTTATTTTTGCCTGGGTCTCCAAAGTGTTCTTTATTTCTCATACTACCTGACACTCTACTCAGACTTTGTCCATTAGCCCTCACATCTGTCTTCTTTCCCTGACTAACTACCTGTAAATTCTTTGCCAAGGCCATTTTATTCTTCATGGAGAAAAGCTTTTCTGTTACTGGTTAGATTTCAAGTTGCTTAGGCGGCCTTGTGACCTTAGCTCTCTGATAGTGTGGTTTTATGGTTTATTCTATTTTTTTCTTTGTCAGGATAGGAGAAATATGCTTTCCTATATCTGAGGCTGAGGTACAAATTCATGCTTTCTTTCATAGTTTTGATCTTTTGTTCTCAATTGAGTCATCACATAAAGGAGTTAAAGACTTCTTTCTCAGAACACACTGTGCACACACACTCTCATGCAGACAGACAAGAACAACCACACGAGCTCTGACTCTGTTTCTCTTGATTTCTCTTGCTCAGTTTTACCAACTACAAGAACAGAAGAGTCATTCTGGTTTCTGTCTCCAGCTCAAGAACTTAACAACTGTTTTTAAATGTGCATTCTAATATAGACAGCATTTGTAAGTCATGACCAAGCTGTTGCACACATGAATGTTCACAGCAGCTGGTACTGAATGAACAAGACCTAACCAAGATTTAATGAGCCAAAATACTATCCTGGATTGGCAAAGGTTTCGGAAGATCCCATCACTAGCTGAGGTAAAACTTAAAATTTATAGCTGTTTATGGTAGAGACCTTCTGTTTTCTTTATGAATGTTGGTATTAAGAAATTACTCATGGTCCTGTATCTTATCCTACACTAATGGACACACTGGCAGCATTAAATAGACTCAGTGAATTCTAAAAATGATCACATGAAGTTTGGATGGAAAAGTGGTGAGGGGACTCAAAACCAGATTAGAAAGGAGGAAATATGTGGTCATTTAAATCAAAACCCTCTGTGTACATGTATGAACTTCTCAATAAGAACTGTACAAATAAGAAAGTATCTAGTGACAAATAATAAAAGAAAATAAAAAATAATATGATCACCTAAAATGACAGCACCAGATGACTTGTCAACGTGAATGGGGGAAATTTCCCAAGGCTCCATCCCTAGACAAAGAACTGCGGAACCTCTGTGGCTGCTGAGAAAGGGGGGATCAGTTTCCTCTAGGCATGTGCTTTCTGATAGCTTATTCATTTTAAAGTGTTCATTGATGAACATATGTACATATGAACAAGACTAAAAAAACTCAGTAGGGTAATACATATGTGCATACACATGTATGTAAATATGTATGCAACTCTAATAACTAAAGAAGATGTCATGAATTCAATAGGGAGCGAATGAGATGAAGGAGGAGTTGGAGCAGAGCGAAGGAGGGGAAGACATTATTTCATATATTATTCATGTATGAAATTATAAACAAAATTAAAAGGAGGAGATATATATTTATTACTAGGAACTTAAGAAAGAAAACAAATAAAATGGCTGTACCTAGGCACACACTGATTATGTTAGATGAGATCACAGTGAATATAATACACAAACACACAGAGAGACATACATGTACTAATACACAGAGGCAGACATGCACACACAGAAACTCTCAAAATATGCAAGAATGGATGTGACTAGACAGTGATTGCACAGTTGGGAAAAAAAACAATCTTAATCAGGAAAATGTCTTTGACTACTTCAAATCACAACCATGAAGTGAATGACTGAATGAGTGTGTGGGGGTGTATGTATGTGTATGTGTGTGTGTGTGTGTGTATGAGAGAGAGACAGAGAGACAAAGAGACAAAGCCAGAGAGGGTTAATAGACAGGTATACATGTGCATGAACAACTTTAAGTCTATGAAGCGAATGACAAGACTTCACTTTTACCTACTCAGTCACACATGGAGAGGCTGCGTGGTAGAGAGAGGACTAAGATAGTCTTGCAGAACTCAAAGGTGAAACAAACCCTGAGAAACCTGATATCTGTACTTGGTCCTTTTTTAGTCAAAAACAAATCATTAGGCTATAGCTCACTTTGTTATGAGCCTAATATTTTAAATTACACACCTAATAAGAAATGTTTACTCAATGGAGTGTAAGTAACAATTCAGTATTATCTTTACCAGTTCCATTATGATACCAATTCTCAGTAAAGTCCATCATTCAAAGAAGTGTGTAAGCTTTGAGCATTGTAAGAACATCTTTAACAGTTGAGGTAAAGGAGAATTTCTTTCTGTATGTTTTAAGCTACTAAACTCTTTGATTTCTTGTAAAATCATTATTTAGTTGGATCTAATCTATCATTTATTGCTTTACCTTTTCCCTAAAAGGTATAATACATTTTTTAAATTGAGAATTCATATGATGAGTAATACAACAAAAACTGTGATGTTGGCTCAAATTCCAATGGGTACCCCATGAAACACATTGGTTCCATTGCTTTTAGATCTGTGGCATATGGCAATATCATAGCTGGAAAACATCAGGTAGGAAAGCAACTCACCTCATAGAATCTAAGAAGCAGAAAAACAGAAAAAGGGGGTGGACCAAGCTAAACTTATTCTGGGTAAGTCTGCAGCAGCATGTGTGTGGTCACATTATCCTTAGCTCCTACTCTTCGTTATCATATAACACCATGAAACCATCTACTACCAACAATGATGTCAGCCTCCTCATAGGTCAGATGTTTCCCAAATCCTATCACCGGGCATCAAAACCTTCAATATCTAAGCCCTGTGTGATGGTTCAGATTTCAACCATTAAAATAGACGCAGGTCATAAACCCCTATTGACAGTTTCCTCTTTGGTCTTCAATGAGGAATGTTCTATTAAAAGCCTTTCAATGTTTACATTTACCTTACATCTACCATGCCATAAAATCCTTACAATTATTACCTTAGAACTTACAAAAGACTCTGTTTCACTTAATTTTTCAAACCCTTTGGTTTTATGGCTTTAAAAAATGTCTTGCAATTCTCTTAAAAATTGTCCTTTTACTTATTATTGTGGATGTCATCCTGCTATGGTATACACGTGGAAGTCAGAGGACAATTTTTGGGAGTCAGTTTCTTTACTCCATCATGGGTTTTTCCATGACCAAACTTAGGTGGTTATGCTTAGTTGCAAACACTGTGACCTCCTAAGCCATCTTGCCAGACACAAACTGTTTTTCTGTCATGCTAAACTTTTGTGATCATTGCATGGCTGTGCATGACAATGGAAATATTGTGGTTTTCTTTTTTTTTTTTTTCTTTTTCTCGAGAGAACTTACTAAGTATTGTGTTCGTCTAACAGATTCTTTTTTTCTCTTTTCTTTTTTGGCTTTTCGAGACAGGGTTTCTCTGTGGCTTTGGAGCCTGTTCTGGAACTAGCTTTTGTAGACCAGGCTGGCCTCGAACTCACAGAGCTCTGCCTGTTTCTGCCTTCTGAGTGCTGGGATTAAAGGCATGCGCCACCACCGCCCGGCAATATTGTGGTTTTTTATCATGTTATTTAACTCTTTGAAGAGTTTCATGATCTGAAGAAATTGGTTTTGCTTCCTGCCACACTGAGGTAAATGCCTTCCTTGATAATCTATATAGAGAAAGATATGAAGCCTACGCAGTGAAAAGCTTCACTTGAGTCTAGGAATTTTTGTGAAAATGGTTAATATTTATATTAGATTATTATGGAAGAAGTTTAATCTCATGGATTCTCAAGAGAAGAAACAGTTAAGAACTGAACAGAAGGACACTGCGGTATTTCTATAATCTTTTCCCTTAAACTCACTTCTTAAACCAGTCCATTAGATATTGAAGAGAACACTAGATGAGCTGCCAACCATTTAACGCACATGAATAAATGCATGTACATATGTTGAATCTGTAATGCCTTTGAAAATCGTTCCTCTCTGATAGCTCAGGAAAGAACAAACTCATTGTGTCTTGACCTTAGTTTGTTGTGTCACTGGGGAAGAAGTGTTTGGGTGAGTGCTTCTGCATGAATTGTGTCTGATTTAGAGTGAGGTGTGTATGTGCATGTGTGTGTGAGTGTGTGTATGCATGCGTGCCTTGTGCACGTGTGTGTGTGTGTGTGTGTGTGTGTGTGTGTGTGCGTGTGTGTGTTTCATTGTCTCAAGACTTCCATAGGTTAATTGCTAGACAGGCTGAATAAGTACTAAGGAAGACAAGGCCACATCACACAGACTCAAGAGCATTCCAACTGCACCATCTCCACCATTTCTTAAAGCCTGTCATATTCATGTGTCTTCAACCTTAAAATTGGTTTCTCTGAGAACCATGACCAACAGACACATACCTTGGATTTACTTTCTCATCAGTGCCGAAGCCAAGGCAAGAGGAATAGCCTGGAAGTTCTTACATTAAGTGAATGACAGATGAATGAATAAAATCTGAAGGATTTAGTTCTTTGTACACATATTCTTATGAAGCATTCATTCTCTCTGAGGCAAAGCAGTAAACCAACATTGCATATAAAGGAGTGATTCCCAACTTTAAGGTGTATTTCAACCACACTCAATCACTGTAAGTGCCCAGTTTATGCCACTGTTGCTGCTTTGGGCCAAGCTTGAAAAGACAAGTTTATAGCAACATCCTCAGACCAACTGCTCAGATGAGAACATCTTTACAATAATACTACTCTTTCTGATCATAGAAGAATGTGTGTGTAAGAAAGAAAAAGTAAATAGTATCTCAAGATAAGTAAGCTGGCCGGGCGGTGGTGGCGCACGCCTTTAATCCCAGCACT
>NC_022018.1:25597064-25611223 GCF_000317375.1 Microtus ochrogaster
GTAAGATGGAACTCTTTTCCAGACACTTCCAAACACGGAATGGAACCAAGGGGAGGGGGCAGGTAAATCAGGTCTGAGATGCCCTACTGTATCACCTGTTTTCTCACCTCCTGCTAGCACCCAATCTGCCACATGCCACAACACACATACTTTGTTTATTCTGTGCTCTTTTCCCAGTAGGCGCTTCCCACTGCTACCTCTAACCAGACAGGATGTTGAACCAAATGGTATCCAACAGCAGCAGTAGCCGTAGATACCATTTGTGAGATTTTCTAACTTGGAAACAGCCTCTCAAATGAGGTATTGGGTTTCAATTTGGTAACCAAGTATTTGGCTTCTGATACAGACCTGGAATCGTCCTGACACCGTATGCCAATCCTTGTACACACACGTATACACACACACACACACACACACACACACGCACACGCACACACACATACAAAGGCAAGACATCTATTTCAGATTTCATTCCTCAGCTGTCATATCTCTGGGTCCTTTAAAAACTGTGTGTCATTTTCAAGACAGGGTTTCTATGTGTATCTTTGTAATCTGTCCTGACACTTGCTTTGTAGACCAGGCTGGCCTTGAACTCACAGAGATCCACCTGCCTCTACCTCCAGAGTACTAGGATTAACAGCGTGTGCCACCACCACCTGGTCATCTGAACTATTTCTTCCTCACACTCTCAAAGGCTGCATTAGACAGGTGGGATAATAAAGCATATACAAAAAATAAAAAAGTACTAAAATTAGCATAGAACTCCACACTTATTTGGGGACTTTATTGTATTAGATATGACTCAAAACCTCAATAAGTTATCATTGATTCATTTTTACTATTTTTTTTCAAATTCTCAACTACAGGCATGAAAAAGATTTGTTAATGACTGGATTTTCTCCCTTTTTTCAATTGGATTCTCATAATTTATTGTGGACTTTTGGAATAAAGAGGTCTTCTCTGTGGTGAGGTACAGCTGCTACACTTACCTGTGGGTCTAAAGAGCATAGTACAGAGTTATGCTGGTTCAGCAAAGTAGTAGTAGATTCTAATATCCCCGATCTCACCAGGCCCAGAAAGCTGGCTAGGTTTTTAATGCGCAGAATGACTTCTTTCTCTTGAGTGGGCCTTAAGTCCTAATATACAGCTCTTGGCTGTCAAAGCTATGTGATTGCCATTTAGTACGCCTTAACCCATAACCTGCCATGATGGCAGTGGCTGTGGTTCCTAGGGGGACAGCTGAGTAGAAGCTCTGAATCACTTTCCCCCCTTGGAAGTTTGCACAGTGTTTTCTAAAAGCATATAAGCTAGACTGCAGAAAAGAGTATTACAGGTCATGTCTCATTCTACCCCTTCAAGTCCTGTGGCCTCAGTGGTCAACGTCTTCAGCATTAAAGTCCTTCTTTTAACACCTCAGTGGCAACCAAGGACCACATCGATAGCATATATTGTTTCAGAAGTAAATAATAAATGACAGTATGTTATAGTAAAAATGTATGCAAGTGTTGTCTTTCTGTGGTAAAATTTTCTTTCCTTTCATCTTTCCACTTGAAGGAAGCAATTAATGACTTCTCCTTGTATATACAAGCTGCCAGCATAACTGAGTTTTTGGGGGAGGGCTGTTATTAAACAAAAGGATGGTTACTTGAAAACAAGAATTGTACCAGGATAATTTAGATCTCGTTTAAGACAAAGAAGGTTTCACCATTCAACTAAGAAAGAAGTGCGGACGACAGCATACGAATTGTTTATTTCTAGAAATTCCCATACTGTATTTTCAGGTGTCAATTGACTATAAAGTCATAAATTAAAGAGAAAGCTATTGTACTTCTAACTTCTGACACCTTTTATTGTAATATGAATGTAAGTCTTCCTGAAGCAACATTAAACATGGTGATAATCTATCTATGATTACTCTAATTAATATCAAATTTATCTATTTTTCTACTTAAGTCATAAGAAATTTTAAGATGGACATTACATTATTTACATTACTTTCTTTTTATTTCCAGAAAAAATAACTTTTTCTCCTGTCACATAAGTAAATAAATCATTCATTAACTACAATTGTTTTCTTAAAGTTTCTGTGTGTCCCTCATCAGTTTAGTATAATTTCTTTCTCCCTTAGACAATCAAAAATGAGTTTCTGTCTTTCCTTGTTACTTGTCACCGAAAGCACCAAACACCCTTGGCAGCTCACTTGCTGTGACAATTCAAACAGTCATAGGGTGCAATAATCAGGAGTTACCTCTTGGTGATTTTTTTTTGTTTGTTTGTATTTTTCGAGACAGGGTTTCTCTGTGGTTTTGGAGCCTGTCCTGGAACTAGCTCTTGTAGACCAGGCTGGTCTTGAACTCACAGAGATCCACCTGCCTCTGCCTCCCGAGTGCTGGGATTAAAGGCGTGCGCCACCACCGCCTGGCCTTTGGTGATGTTTTTTAAGATACACTGTTACTCAGATGAGAAAACGCTAAAATCCTCAGAGGCCTAATTTCATTCCTTTTTGTTAGTAGCACCCAGTGTATGTGCATGGAACACAATCTATGAGGCGCATGTACAAGGCCTTGGCAGCAGCACTGATTTCTTTGTTGGGGTGTCCTTTCACAATCATAAATAGAAGGCAGAGAATGATCTGGAACCATTTCTACAGGTTCATGTACTAATTTCTCAAAAAACTGGAATTTCTGTTTCTTTTCTATTTGGTTTCCTTTAGTTATAAAGAGCAAGGTAATTGGGGAAAATGTCTCTTAAGATCCTACACTTACTATGTTTATAAAGAAGTTAGAGTGAAGGTCTGGATAGATGACTGAGCAAATATGATTGCTTATTGTTCAGCTGGGTGGTGGTGGTGCATGCCTTTAATCCCAGCATTCGGGAACCAGAGGCCAGCCTGGACTACAGAGTAAGTTCCAAGACAGGCTCCAAAGCTGCACAAAGAAATCCTGTCTCAAAACACCAAAAAAATAAAAATAAATAAATAAAATTAAAAAGAAAAAGATTGTTTGTTGTTCTTCCAGAAGACCTGTTATCAGTTCCTATCACCTCAGCAGAACCTTATATCTTTTGCATTTTCTTTCTTCCTTCATTTCTTTATTTTTATCTGTCTGTCTTCCTTTTTTGCTCCCTCCCTCTCTTCTTCTCCCCCCTTTCTCCCTTCTATCCTTCGTTTGCTTGTTTATTTTACATACCAACTACAGATTTCCCTCCCTCCTCTTTTCCTATTTCGTCCCCCAACCTCCCTTCTAGCCCTTCCATCCACTCCTCCTCTATCTCCACTAGAATGGGTAAGGCCTCCCATTGGAGCCAACAAAGCATGACATATACAGTTGAGGCATTTCAAACACCATGAAGTTAATGTATCTCTACTTCGACTTACCAAGAACAAAGACACACATTATCTACAGTATACCTAAAGCAAGTAGGAACCATTGAAGATTCCATGCTCACTTGTATACCATTAAAAGTATATCAACAATGTTGTTTAATGTAAAACTAAAATAAAATGGACACATTTTTTAAATGATGCAGACACGCATATCTACACGGCAGACACTGAATGCAATTTCTAATCTCCCCACGGAGAAAATTCTAATGACATGTAGTTTTATTATAAATTCTGTCAAATTGTTAAAGAAATAATGCTACTGCTTCAAGCTAACCTTTTTCATAAAATAAAGAACCAAAGGACTGGTGAGATGGTTTAGTGGGTTAAATTACTTGCCACATTAGTCCAATGGTCTAAATTCAATCCCAGGACCCAGAGAAGAAGGAAACAACCAACTCATGAAAGTTTGTCCCTGACTTTTGTGACACACTGGCCCCTTGACATATCATACATAAACACATACATATTAATAACAATGAATTTTAAAGGTCACTCCCCTAAAAGGGAAAAGAAAGGGCAAGAGAATGTGGTATTCTGCAATCAATAGTAGCCTCAAATCTCACAGTAGCATAAATAGCACAACATAAGCTATAAGACAATATCCTTCATGAGCACAAATATATGCTTCATTGAATAAGCAGAAAGAAAACAATTTTAACACTGTCAAAATATGTGTTCCATCATGACAAAAGCAGGGAATAGCTTCTTCCACATGGTCAAAGTCCATGGTCAAGGTACCTATAAAAATACTAGACTATAATAAGAGCTTACAAGGCTATTTAATGGACGTTTTGTGTGACATGAGAAATTTCATAAGGAAATAAAGACTAATAAAATACAGGAAACATTTTTCACACCATAAATCAATATGACTGAGGGAAAAGGCATAATGGTTCCTCGGCATTATAATTTGGCTCTTAGGTGTCATTCCAAGGCCCTGTGCCTCGGGCTTGGTGACTTACCTATGGTAGTAGTGGGAGGAGGTAAAGCTTTAGGAAATGAAGTCCATCAAGAGGAGTTAACTCAATGGACTAAAAAGGGTGACAGAAAATAGCCTTCAATTTTAAACAGAATGTTTTAATGTTTCTATTTCATTAGGTAAAAGACGCAGAAATCAGTATGGAATTGATGACTTGAAACCCAACATAAAACAAGTCTACCTGTTGTTCTCTCTTGGCTTCGAGGCAACCAGGAGGTGAGCAACTCTACAGATTACTCTCTGGTATTAGGTTCAGCCCCACTATAGGCCCCAAAGTATAAACTAAATAACTTTTTTTCCCTGAAACTTGCTCTGTAGACCAGGCTGACCTTGAACCCACAGAAATCTGCCTACCTCTGCCTCCCAAGCGCTGGGTTTATTTTTTTTAATTTTATTGATTTTTGTTGAGCTCTACATTTTTTCTGCTCCCCTCCCTGCCTTTCCCCTCCCCTTCAACTGTCCTCCAAGGTCCCCATGCTCCCAATTTACTCAGGAGATCTTATCTTTTTCTACTACCCAAGTAGATTAGATCTATCTATGTCTCTCGTAGTGTCCTCATTGTTGCCTAGGTTCTCTGGGATTATGGTTTGTAGGCTGTTTTTCTTTGCTTTGTGTTTAAAAAACACTTGAGTGAGTACATGTGGTAATTGTCTTTCTGGGTCTGGATTACCTTACTCAAAATGATGCTTTTTTTGCTCCATCAATTTTCCTGCAAAATTCAAGATGTTGTTACTTTTTTCTGCTGTGTTGTGCTTCATTGTGTAAATGTACCACATTTTTCTTTTCCATTCTTTGGTCAAGGGGCATTTAGGTTGTTTCCATGTTCTGTATATGACAAACAATGCTGCTATGAACATAGCTGAACACATGTCCTTGTGGGACAGTTGAACATCCTCTGGATATATACACAAAAGTAGTATTGCTGGATCTTGAGGAAGGTCTAAGTGCTGGGTTAAAAGAGTGTTCCACCACTGCCCTGAGAAACTAAATAACTTTTGATTGCGACCTCTGAAGCCATGAACCTAAACCTACAGCTCACTCTCTCTCTCTTTTTCTCTCTTTCTCCTTTAAGTTAATGCATTTTGGTTATTTGAAACAGCAACAAACATCTAATTACCACACAAATATAATAATCTAGAGAGACTTAGTAAGGCCTACTTATTCAGATTCTGCTCCACATCCCTAGGTTTTCGTAATAAGGATGAACTCATGTGCAGGCTGGGCTCATTTAAATTAACAACTTATGATGACTTTCCCTCCCCTCCCCTGGGGAGGAAGCAAGAATAATCCACCTGCTTTTGGGGTTTTCTGTATTGAAAACACTCATGTTTTGAAGTGATAAGTCTTGACCAAAGGGAAGATTAACTGAAGATCGTGTAAGGGTGTGAAGTTCAGTTTAACATTTGAAAATTAAACAAAATTATTATTCAGACAAACAAAGTAACAAAGAATAAGGGTTAGACTATCTGAATGCTGTAAATAATTATCAGAACTGACTCAACATGCGTTCGTCATAAAAAAACACAAAAAACCTAGAAACCAATGGGGATTTTCCAAAGCAGCTTAGAGGCATGTAGTTTCACAAGTCAAACATAAAGTTAAGACAGACTCTGTATTTTTTTCAATAAAGTACAAGATGACTTTTCCAATATAATAATAAATGGGAGAAGGAAATCAGATGTGTGCATATTCAAAATTTAAATCAAAGCAAATATTTGTATTTACAGATTAATTTACACATACTCAATTTAGGCTTTCTACAAAAAAAGAGACCCTGCAGCTAACATTTAACAAGGCTACATGGTAAGTACACAGAAACTCATTATATTCTTGCACATTAGGACCAACTGAAAATAAAAATTTAAATAAATCATTTTCATGACATCAGATATCAAGAAATATTTCATATTCCAAATAAGCATATACAAACATTTTAAAAAAGAAAATTACTAAGTTTTTCAAAAATAAATTACAGAATTGAGAAGATAAGGATATGACTTTATCCGCAGAATTCACAAAAAATGCAATGTGGTCACCCACAATTATAATAGACCCTGTGATGGGAAAACAGCCAGAGATAGGTCACTCGGTCATGCTCTATGCAAGTGAGAGACACTGTTTCAAAATAAAAGGAATGGCATAGGAATGGCACCAGACATTTTTGTCTCACATCCATATGCAGGAATACATGCATTCACTCATGTACCTACTCCATGAAGACACACATGCATACATGTGCATACACACACACACACATATATATACATACATACACACATTTATACACATTAAAAAGAAGTGCAATAAAAGTTTCAAAATGGTTATGCTGATAAACATCAATGTGAATATGGTCTCTACAAACAGATGTAAAATTTCAAAATAATCAGTGCAGACATTATAGTAAAAATAAGAAGAGATACAAGGCAAATTGCATAGAAAAGTACTCACAAAAATGATTAAAGTAAACTGTTGTTCAATGCTTTGCAAGCAAAACACACAATGTAAGAAAATGAGTGCCGCTGATGTGAAAACAAACAAGTCAATGGAGCGGAGTAACTGGTCAATTGCCTCTGTAAAATGCTGCAAAGTTTTAAAAAGGAAGAATAGTTTCTTTTTATCTTATTATGCTTAAAAAATGCTTAAGAAACAACACAATATTCCTTTAAAATCTGGATTCTTATCTACCCTGGGTATTTCTGTAGATCGCATACAACTAGATAAAACATTCTGAACAAGCACTCTTCCCTGATGCAGTGAGATTTCTTAGAAAAGAAAGTTCTGTTAACTTGATTAAAGTAAATTTAACATGTCAAGTATATCTACTAAAATATAAAAACTTGTTCATATGATGAGACCATGAGGGAATTACAAAGCAGGACGTCATCCTTTGGTGCCTATGAGAGTATATTATAAGAAAATAGTGACAGCATTTGCTTGTATGGCTTCGGTTCTTGAAATTCTGTGATAATCTCTTGGAAACTATATCGCACAGCTTCACACACAATTCCAAAGATATATGGGGTCTCTGAAACCAATTCATGGAGTGAACTTTATCTCAACACAGTTACTGTAGCTTCTGTGAATTCTGTACTCTAGAGCCTTCCATCCAATTATGTTACCTTGGCCATATGCAAACCTTTTGTGTTTCTAAATTGTTGTTGTGTGAAGAATGTGTGTGTGTGTGTGTGTGTGTGTATGTAAGAGAGAGAAAGAGAGGGAGAGAGAGAGAGAAGGAGAGAGAGAGAGAGAGAGAGAGAGAGAGAGAGAGAGAGAGAGAGAGAGAGAGAAATTAACTGGATTTTTCATACACAGTAAAAAAAATGTTTCTACAAGGATACTTGCCCCAGAGTTGTTTTTGGTCAGGGGTGGCTAGGTGATCATTAAAACAATACAGATTATAAAAACTTGGTGGTAAGAAAGACCCTATTACTGAAGACACTATATTATTTGGACACAGGGTAGAGAAAAATAAATGTAATGCTACATAGGAAGGTTCCTGTCTAGTGGCTGCTGTTCATTGTACTTAAAGGTGCTGTGTAAGCTCTTGGGAAAAGAGGACACAATCAACAGACTTACCCAGCTGTGTTGGGTTGGGAGTGGATAGGAAAGTAGGTATGGATACTGAAGGAGTTAGAGACAGGACTAGGGATAAGGGGATGACTATTATCAAAATACATCATATGGAGGCATGAAATTCACAAGTAATCAATACATGTATCATTAAAATACACTTAAACTGGAATTGAAGTTGCATAGCTGTACATGAGGCACTTGGAGATGGAGGCAGGAGAACCTCAAATTACACATCAGTTTCGGTACACAGTTCAAGTGTACCTTGAGTCACTCACTAATACCCTATCTCAATGTATATCTCTGTTATATATTTCAATACTGTACGACATGCCTGGGCTGGAGAGATGGCTTAGTGGTTAAGAGCACAGCTTGCCCTTCGAAAGGTACTGAGTTAAACTCCCAGTAACAACATGGTGGCTCACAACCATCTGTAGTGAGATCTGGTGCCCTCTTGAGGAAGAGACCTGGTCAGTCCTCATCAACTTAGACCATGAAACCCAATATGGACAAGTTCAACAGAACTGTCATATATAGACTGCCCCTGCATGCTTGTGCATTACCAGGACATAAGCTTCATTCATTCATAAATTCATTCATTCATTCATTAATTCACTCATTCAGAGTGCATGCCTAACTTGTGAAAGGCAGGTGCTTTGATCTTCACCACTATACATGTACAAAAAACATAATGCAACCTGACTTAATATTTATCCAGAGAAACCTATGAGCTGAAATTCACACAAACTAGCAAACCGCTCAATGAATATAGCAACATAAAATAGATTTAAGAAATGAGGTACCTGGGCTGTAAGATCAGGGAAAAAGGAATGTTTGTTTCACTGTTGTCACTATAAACTATTAGACAAAGACAACAAGCCAGGATGATACAAGTACTTGTTTAATCATGGAAAGTACTTATTCCCATAACGTCTCACTGGAACCAAGCAAATTAAGTTATTTTGGAATTTTTCTAAAATATAGATTTTACCAGGGCTAGCTAGATGGAGTTTACATTAATTCACTTTATTGGGCATCTGCCATTCGTGAAATGTTTGGTTGAGGATTGGATTATGAAGATGAATGATATAGCAATTACGGTTCCTCTTTTCTGCAGCAACAGGAGTGAAATGCAGCCTGAGCTGCAGAAGAGTGATGAAATGTGATTACCTGTGGAACTTTGGGGACAAACGTAGACTGTGGGACAATGGTCTTGTACCCTATAAAGACTTGTCATTTGTATTGGTTTAATAAAATGCTCATTGACCAGTAACCAGACAGGAAGTAGAGGTGGGGTGACCAGGATAGGAGAATTCTGGGAAGAGGAAAGGCTCAGTCTGCATTTGTCACCCAGACACAGAGGAAGCAAGATAAGAATGCCTCCCTGATGAAAGATACCAAGCCACATGGCTAACATAGACAAGAATTATGGGTTAATTTAAGAGTATATATTAGCTAATAAGGAGCCTGAGCTAAAGACCAACCAGTTTATAATTAATGTAGGCCCCTGCGTGATTCTTTGGGACTGAACAGCTGTGGGACTGGATGAGATGGAAACCACTTTCAACAGGCTTTCTCTGGGAAATAAGTTCAGAAGTGAACTGTAAGTAAATATCACTTTGTATTTTCTTGTAACAAAACCAGAATAAGAATACTCAAGGCAAAAACAATACATTCTGTACAATCAGCTGACAGCAACTTAGTTCCCAGCTTCCCTTTTAAGTGGAGTCTGGGGCACACAGAAGTAACTCTAATGCCACCACAAATTTTATTAACAGGAATTAACTAATTTTAGTAACACAGCTTAAGGTGCAGCAGAGAAAACTTGCTCTTTCTGTGCATACCAATTACATACAGGACTTCAGGGATAGATGGAGAAGTGTTACAAAATGCCTCGGAGGTGTAAATTGTTTTATTGCTCAGAGGGGAGTCATTACATGAAGAAAAAGATCAAATCTTTAATGAAAGGTAGACAGGAGTTACAAAATGGTTTTCTTCTCTTCCATAGCTTATATTTCCTCTATTGGGAGAGAACCAATTCATGTCTTATATACACAGGTATTTTCAGAGCAATTAGACAATGTCAAACAGATCCACAGTGACATTCTCACAGCAGCCTGATATACTGATAAGGAACCATTATTCAAGATGCCAACCTCAATGCATTCCAGAGGTCCTGGAATTGATTAAAGGTTAAAGGTTGCAAATTATAGATAGCAACCAATAACACCTTGATGTTTCTACAGCATGAATCAAGGGCTTTGTGTCCTGTAAACAGTGATGACCTTCCATCAGTGATGACCTTTTCAGATGCCTTGCACGATAGAATCAGTGTGAAGATTATGACTAATGGGGATCACATAAGCTGGTTATAACATTAAAGTATATTCTCTGTCAATTCAAAATAAAGAATTACTTTCTAGTAGATTATTGGATCTAAGAAAAATCAATGCCCTAGCCCTTGAGATGAGCATTTAAAACATTTGCTAGCATCCAGAGTCATAGACATCAGACAGTCTCTTCTTTATTAAAGATAGAGGGGAACATTAAATTGAGGTCAGCTAACCATGGGATGTCTTTATACTTTCAGTCTATGAAACATTTGAAGGTACCTCCCAGTATTGGTTCAAAATAAAAGTAAAAGCTTTGACAATGTGGAACTACTTGGATTAAAATGAGAAGCAGTCTTCCTCTTATTATCACACAGGTGTCATTGCTTTAACGAGGAAGGATGACAGATTAGCAAAGGGAAACACAGGCATTGTTTGAGAAACAATTGTGTGTTAGGAAGATACTCTAGGAGTGTCCATTGGGCCCTCTTCTCTTGAGTTATTAAAGTCTAGGCTGGACAGTATACACCCGGAAGCATGAATTATGAGTGTCTCTCACTGAATCTGGAGGTTATTGAGTGGCTTGGCTTGCTCAGCTGGCCATCAAATCCCTGGGATCCATCTACACATTCATAGCTCTGCACCCTAGTACCAGGATTGCAAGTGAAGAACACCAGGCATACTTTCTTTCAGATAGTTGTTAAGAATCTGAGCTCAGGCCCTCACATGGCCATTACAAATCCTGTTACTATTGAACCACCTCTCCAGCTCGGACTTTAAGTTTTAAACCACCATCACTTCTTAAAGAGATTACAATTGTCAAGTATTAATTATATAAAGGCATTATGAACTTCCTTGCTTAGTATATTGTGAGACTAGAGTTTTCGGCCTATTGCAACCTGAAGATTAGGCTTTGTGTTTTCTAAGAAATAACTAAATAAATGTATCATTTTGACAGAATGCCATCCCAATATTCTCTATGAGGATGCAAATGTCATTGACTTTACTGTACTCTTCATATTCTAGTGACCTAAGGATAAATATAATGATGCATGTATAAATTATAGTGTGTGTTAGATAAGTATCACTTTCATAACAGTTCAATGACTTGTTCTCTCTTATAGAATTTTTAAATCTTCAGTAGCCAGTTTTTCTAAACCTACATCAACAATCTCAAGTCATCAGTGAATTGTACTTTGAGTATTTCCAAATCATGTTTTGCTGTCTATTTGTTGTGGCAATCTTTTTCTTTTATTGGTTTTTATTAAGGTCTACATTTTTCTCTGCTCTCCTCCCTGCCTCTCCTTCCCCTTTCAACCCTTTCCCAAGGTCTCCATGTTCTAAATTTTTTCAGAAGATCTTGTCTTTTCTCTATTTCCCATGTGGATTAGACCTATGTATGTCTCTCTTAGGGTTCTCATTGTTGTCTAGGTTCTCTGTGATTGTGATTTGTTGGCTGGTTTTCTTTGCCTTATCTTTAAAAACCACTTTATGAGTGAGTACATGTGATAATTTTGTTGCGGCAGTCTTACTAGGAGATAAGTGAGAGAGGCTCTCTTGTAAATCAAGGCAATGACAAGGAAAACAATACTCAGCTCAATAAAAAGGCCATGAATATTTTATAATTGCTCTTACTAAATGCAAAGTAATAAGTTCTTGTTTCATACCTATGTAGAGATGTCATGGTTCCAGTAACGAGAAAAATCATGTGGTGATCAGAGGTTTCCTCATGGGTCCTTGCCAACAAGCCGCCTTCAGCTTTACCTAAAGTCTAAGTAGAAAAGAATGGACGTTTAGAAATTTAAAGTTTGACTTTAACTGTAATTATGGAAAGGCAGTTAAAATGGAAAAGGACCCATGGGAAGCTCCTCCTACCATGCATGGGTAATATTCAGGATATGAAATAGCCTCCCACATTTTGAAATTATCCTCCTGTTATCAGTGAGAAGAAAAATAGGAAATAAGGGTTTCCAGCCATTGGGGAGCATTAGTAGATGAATTAGGGCCCAGCTTCATGAGTTCTTCATTATGTGGTCACTAATGGGAGGACAATGAGAGACTTTCATTGATAGACTACATATTGGAAAGCTCTACTTTCATGTTGCTACAAATCTCTTGATATTGCTATCCTATCACAAATCCATCGGTGGATTAATTCATTGATTATAGAAATAGAGGGTGGTAGTTATACAGCAATGAGAATGGATAAAATACCCAAGTATACATTTCAAAGTACTTCAATGATAATTTTCATTTTTATGTGTGTTTATGTATATGAGTATGTTTATATTTTTTCATTAAAACATACTCACTTAAAATTTTATTTCCTGTTTCTGAAAAATAACACAGGAATGTCAAATGACAACTACTAGCTAGTAGCTAAAAAGTTGACCTATATAATATTGTGCACTGCTCATGCTAGCTATAATTTCCTGCTGCGTAAGCACCAATAGCTCTTCTCTACCATCATGGAGAGAAAGAGTGACATTTTGTTTTATTTGTACTAGTCTTAAAGAGATTTTGATTAGATGCACGAGGTAAAATGGCATGCTAGCGAGAGCAAACAATGTTTCCTCAAGCAACCTCGAATTTCAAATCACTAGGTAAAATGTGGCAAGGGGTTGAGTAGGAAACACTTTACTTACAGTTTTAATAACTTGAGGGAAGAGGAATTCTTAAAGATACATTGAATATAGCTTTCGGTTACAGAAACTACCATGTTCTTTTAATGTTAGGCTCATTTTAAAACTGATTTATGAACTGAGGGAGTAAATTATTGTCTAAGGGCTGATTAATGATTTAAACTGTGAATAATAGTACCTTAAATAATAGCATATTTTACTATGGTTTAGAGTTTCATTTTTTTCTTGAAACTTCTGTATTGTAAATAATTCAATTGAAAAACATAAAGTTTTAAATTTCTTTTTCCAACTGTATTTTATGTTGAATATCATAGTTTTGCTATTCTAGCACCATTTTACCAATTTTGACGCTACCTCTGAAGAAACGCTGTGTATGTGTAATTATTATTTATATTTTATAATATTAAATTAATATCTTAGGAATGGTGAGTGTAGGCAAATACACGGTCATACTGGTAATAATAGAGATTGACAATCATATAAAAATCAACTATTTTGCTCTCACTAGGTCATGTTTTGTCCTTCTTATTCTATCAGCACTTTGGTCCATTTAGAAAATTAATTCATTTTCTGAGCACATTCAAAGACAAAAATCATAAGTTACCAAAAACGCTAATATATGAATTAACCATTGACTTTGTGTTGAATTCTCCTGTAGGAAAGGGTGGTAAGCCCATGTAGAATGAGTGGTGAAAGAATAACAATCAAATATACCTAATATATCTGTAGCTGTGTGAGCATGCACATTGGCCAGCATGTGTGCATGTGCAAGCCCACAGGCAGGGATGCGTTCTCCATTCTAAGATTTTGGCACCCCCAATTCACATTATCATGTGCCCTGGTGGCTGTATAGGTATAGTGTGCACTGTTGGATGTAGGACTATGGCTTTCGCCTCATCTCTCCTTTCTTTGCATCCATACCTCTTTTGGAATAACAGTCTTTATGCATTTTGCTACTGAGTTGGGAGACTGCAGTAGTTTTTTTTTCTTTCTTTTTTTTTGTAGGATCTCACAGGAAAAAGTTTGCCTTTGAGTCGCAGAAGAGGCTTTGGACTTTGTCTTTTGTTCTTTTTTGTTGTTATTTTTGAGATAGTGCAGTGTCTCATAGTGATTGTAAACTTGAAAGGTCCATGAACCAGTGAAGATAAACACATCAGGTTTGACCTAAGTCTGTGACCGTCTTGAATGTGGGGATGGGAATGGCACCATTTCACATGCTAGGCTGTCAGGTGGCATTAAAAAGAGAAAATGGG
>NC_022018.1:25611796-25613023 GCF_000317375.1 Microtus ochrogaster
CATCCCTCAATCTCTTTCCTATTTGAATGTTGTGCTGCCAATACTCTACCTTTCTGTTTTTACTTTACCTATGTTTTACTATTCCCCCTTCCTTAGTGATTTTTCCCCAATGTCTTGTTTCTAATTACCCAACTCCCACAAGTAAAGTGCTTTTAACCTCTGTTCCGTGTTAAGACCCCATCCAACTTTAGGTCCTACCCATGTGTTCCCCTATGTTTCTGCATCCATCACACATATGTCAAGCATTTATGTGAGAACTATTTATTGTTTCTCACTGCTGCTGCAAAACAACCTTTGCATTCTTTAATCTTCCCTGACATTTCCTTTTTTTCTTTCCTTTTTTGAGACAAGGTTTCTCTGTGTAGCCTTGGATGTCCTAGAACTGACTTTGTGGACCAGGCAGGCCTCGAACTCAGAGATCTGCCTGCCTCTGCCTCCTAAGCACAGGGATTAAAGGCGTGTGCCACCACCAGTGCCCACCGCTTTGCCTTTTTTCTTAGGTATGTTGTTACCTGTCATTCTTCAGAGAGCACTTCTTCATTAGCTGAGCATATTGTCTCTTACAGCATTACTGCTGGATAACTGATGAATATCAGTTTATCATTCCACATGTTGGGGTCTCAGATTGCATAAGAATGAGAAATTGAACTGGGCACCAGCAGTCAATCTGGGTCTGTGTCTTCCCCCCTGACAGTGGATATCATGTGTTAGCTGCCCTGATGGCCTGCTTATGACCTGCTTCCCTTGAGATTCAACATGACTTCTTTTTATCTATTCCCAGCTCTGCTAGACAATTACTTCAAAAACCTACCCCAAAACTACAAGTTCCCTTTCTTTAATTTACTGCTCCTAATTTCTTTTCTTCAATTGTCCTGAACTTAATCAAGAACAAATATTATTCTAAAATATATTGTTCTTTTGTGGGTCTTTTTTATGAAGTTCTTTATCACTTCTGTATCATTAAAACAAACAAATATTTTTATACACTTACATGATTTTCTCCTTCTCAATAGCTGGCAAAATCCCTTTCCATATTAAAACAAACTACTCAGTTGTCTGTACATAAGAAAATGCATGGGAGAAAAATGCGCCATGATGAGCAGATTCACTTCAGAATAGAGAATCAAATCCGACAAATTCTGAACACTGGCATCAATTTGGACACTACAGTAGATGATACTGCGGACTGGTGAGTTCACTTCCTGACTTCAGTATGCCTCTTTCATT